>NC_056729.1:423886759-424186759 GCF_019279795.1 Protopterus annectens | reverse complement strand
GCCACTGACAGGCCTCAGAGGGGTAAATACAGGCGCCCAAAGGGCAGAGGGCAACCACAAGCTCAGTATAAACCTCGCCAATGGGCCACTCCAACCCAGAAGGGAGGAGAAGACAGGTCTCAACCTATCAGAAGGCAAACTCAATGACTTGCACCTCAGTTGGCCAAACAAAGCTCTTTTGTCAGCCCCCTTGGGGGAAAACTAGCACTATTTTCAGACAACTTGCACATGGTCACAAAGGACAAATGGGTCCTAGACATAATTTTACGAGGATACAGATTCCACTTTCACACCTTGCCAATAAAAAGAGGAATGCCAAACCTGCCACAAAATCAAAGGGCAGAGGCTCAAAAACAAATTACAGCTCTCATGGCCATGAGAGCCATTCAAAGGGTACCAACTCAAGAGCAAGAGCAAGGCCAAGGATTTTACTCAAGACTATTCCTAGTACCCAGGAAAGAAAATGCTTGGAGACCAATTCTGGACCTTTCTATTCTAAACACAAGTTCCCAAATTCAAGATGCTAACACTACAGCAGCTACTTCCCATGTTGGGCAAGGAAGCATGGCTGGTAACGTTGGACCTCAAGGAAGCATACCTGCATGTCCCTATCAGACAAAGTTGCAGAAGATACCTCCGTTTCATTGCAGGTTCAACCCATTATCAATTCTCTGCACTGCCCTTTGACTTATCTACTGCGCCCAGAGTATTCACAACATGCCTGGCACCAGTAATTGCATACTGCAGACAAAGAGGAATTCAAATATATCCATATCTGGACGACTGCCTCATCCAAGCAGAAAGAAAGGACATTATCTTACAACATCTGGCTTCTGTAAAGCATCTACTAAATTGTCTGGGGTACACAGTAAATGAAAATAAGTCAAAACTAGTACCCTCACAAAAAATGACATTCCTGGGTGCCAGCTTGGACACAACGGCCCAGAAGGCTTATCTTACACCAGACAAGCAATTACAACTGACTCAATATTTCAAGACAATGGCAACAAAGACCTAATTAACTGCAAGAAAAATTCTACAGGCTTTGGGCTTCATGGCATCTTGCATTCTGATAATACCATTCGCAAAACTGCATATGAGGAAATTACAGTGGTACCTAAAAAGCGTATGGTCTCAACACAGCCACAGCGTGGACACAGTGATATCTCTCATTCCCTGCCTTCAACAGGAAATTCTATGGTGGGCACAGGCATGTCACCTCAACAAGGGTCAGCCTTTCATCTTGCCCCCACCCAGGCAAACTATCACAGCAGATGTTTCAGACTATGCTGGGGGGCACACATGGCAGGGCAATGCATTAAATGCCTATGGACTGCAGAACAAAGAAAACTGCACATAAACCAAAAAGAGATGCTAGCTGTACAGAAATCTCTGACAGCCTTCAAGGATCTACTACAGCCAGGACAACTTGCAATAAAGACGGACAACACCACAATAATGTGGTACATAAACAAACATGGGGGCACACATTCCTACCCTCTTTGCAGGCAAGCAATAATCTTATGGAACACAGCTCTGGCCTACCAAGTCCAGTTACAGGCTCAATTCCTGCCAAGACAGAAAAACACATTGGCAGAGGACCAAAGCAGAAACATCAAAGATCCCCACGAGTGGAAGCTAGACCCACAAATATTTACAATGATAACTCAAAGATGGCGTCTACCAAATATAGACCTGTTTGCCAGTCCTCAAAACTAACAGCTGACAAAATTTTGTACAAGGACATTCCACCATCAAGCTTGGAAAGCGGACGCTCTCTCCTTCAGTTGGAAAAACTTGACAGCATATGCCTTTCCTCAATTACCTCTTCTCACAAAGGTTCTTTTGAAGGTCAAAAAGGAGAAACCTCAACTGATTCTCATAGCCCCAGACTGGCCATGCCAGCACTGGTACCCGCTATTAAAGAATATGGCTCACAGCCCACCAGGGATATTGCCTCAAATTCCTCATTTACTCATGCAGCAAGACAAGCAGATTCTGTACAGCCAGATCAAAACCTTAAACCTGGCTGCATGGCATCCCACCAGCCCCTCTTTCACAAGCAGTACTGGATGTTATTCTAGAGGTCAGAGGGCCAAGCACCAGGAAGGCTTACTCGGACAAATGGAAAAGGTTTTGTGCTTGGAACCATGCTAAAGGCCAAGACACAACTCAGCCTCATATGCCTCACATTCTGCAGTATTTAACTGAGATGTTGCATAAAGGACTTTCCTTCTCCTCTATTAAAATCCATGCTTCAGCTATTTCAGCTCACTACAACACTAATCCACCTTTATTTTCCAATCCTCTTCTAAGGCAGTTCCTCAGAGGGACAAAAAACATTAGACCACCTAGAAGAGCCCCTACACAAACATGGGACCTCAACTTTGTTCTTGAAAAACTAACGCTACCTCCCTTTGAACCAGCTTTTTCTGCAGACCTTCAGTTCTTATCCTGGAAGACTGCCCTGCTCCTGGCAATAACTTCTGCTAGGAGAGTCTCAGAATTACAGGCACTTATGGCAGTGGAACCTTTCCTCATTTTCCATCAAGACAGAGTTTCTCTATGAACTAATCCTTCCTTCATGCCTAAGGTGGTTTCTAGTGTAGCTTTAAAACAAACCATCCACCTACCCACTTTCTTCCCCAATCCACAGAACAAAGGTGAGAGACTCCTGCATTCCTTGGACATTCACAGGCAACTTCGTTACTACTTGGATAAAACTAAGGCTTTCAAAAAAACTGACCAGCTCTTTGTTTCCTATGCTACAGCTTCTCAAGGGAGGGCCATATCCAAGCAAACCATTTCTAAATGGATAGGCCATTGCATACGATTCTGCTATACCCATCATGGGAAACCAGTTCCTCCTACCATTAGATCCCACTCTACCAGGGCAACAGCTACCTCTACTGCTTTTCTCAGGGGGGTTCCTACCAAGGAAATTTTGGAAGCTGCAACTTGGAGTTCTGTACACACCTTCACCAAACACTATCACTTACCTCTTTATTCTAAATCCAGGGCAGGCTTCGCCACTGCATTTCTGCAGGGCCTCATTGCCTCCACTAACCCTCTATGATGCCTCCACCCTACCTTAGCTTTGGGACTCAACCCAAGTGTGATGACTGCAGCAGGGTAACATGATGAACATAGTACAGTTTTGTACCTACCATAAATGTAGATGTTCGAGTGTTCACCCTGCTGCAGTCCAGGTTACCCTCCCTCCAACCCCTCTGATCTACTGGCTATATCTTTGCTATGCCTTTCTGATGCATTTGCTTATAGCTGAAGGGATTTTCTGATTGTACAGTGTTCACACCTTTTTGGTACTAATTTGGATCAGCTTTTTGAGGCACCTGACATCTGGGGCAAGAAAAACTCTAGCCCAGGGACGATAAACTAAAATATTTGGCTCTTGTCCAACATCCCCTGCTTGTGGGTTTGCAACTTGTATTAAGGGAAGAGCTTCTGAGTAGTCAGAAAGTTTAATGGCCCAACGTCCTTGTCCTGCTGGTCCTGACCTTAACTGCATAGGTTGGTCTACCTGTTGCAAAGCAACCTTGGGTACTACGGGAATTTTCGGGTAAATTGGAGGGGTCACAACGCTTCCTTGAGCAGCCAATAACCCACCCTGCTGTACAGATCCCACATCTTCAGACTGATATTGAGGAGGTTCCACGGCACGGCAGCAGCAATTTCCCCATACGGTGGGGCAGTTGCCTGCCTTTGTACTGCACAAACTGTATGCTCATCCTCCTTATCTAAAAATAAAGCTACTTTTTCACTTTGCACCAGTGATCCCTTTTGATTTATTTTTTTCTTTTTCCTGGCACTGTTTTTCTCTTATAGCTCATTTATTTGCTTCTTCTAACCATTTTTGTGCTTGGGGAAATCCCAATTGTCTTTGCTTTTTAGTTCTAGTTCCTGCATCTCTTTTCAAATCTCTAACCAATTTTGCACAGGCATTCTTATTCAGTGTACCATCAAAACCATATTTGGACTTCCACTTTTCCAAAAATTTAACATTATTTTTGTTTAAATCTTTCATATACTTAGCATCAACATTTAAACAGACATCACTCTCACACTTGCAGTAGCTCGAACCCATGTTTCCCCTAGATTTCTTATTTTAGGACTGTATCAAAGTTATTTTACAGGGCTTATTATAAAATGGGGCTATCTTAACGGGTGATCCTAACAAAAGAATCTTAACAAGTAATCCTACCCACCCTTAACTAAAAATAAAACCCTTGTCGACAAGGTTAAATTAAATTAAAAGAAAATTTATTTTTCATCCTACCTGAACCAGATGAGACTCCGTTTCCCCTTTTCGTTCAGAAACCGTCCCTCAGATAGGGATCAGAGAGCGGCCGGCCTCCTTTCAACGACAAATCAGTCGGAGGGCTTTCAGTCGAGGGAATCTTAAGATGAGAAACCCTCACCTGCACAGGTTTTTCGGTCTCTCTGTCGGTCTGATCCGTATCTTCGTAGAGGTTTCCGGTCCGAAGGACCAAAATGTCAGAAGAAATAATTCAAATGAGTTGCATCTGCCTCAGGTGATGAAAAACTTCTTTATTAGCAGCTAACCAGATTACACAGCATGTTGGCCAAGATGATCTCCTCTGGTCAACTTGTTTACTGACATCAACTTTTATACTGCAAGCAAAACAACTTTTTGTTACATTTCTGACCGTTGACAGTTGGCTATGAAAAACTTATAGGATAAACATGTTCATCACAAATCGCCTCAAACCAACAGTTAGTACAGAATGTTCAAGAAGTACAGAATGTTCAGTTCAACAATGATAGCTCAAATTTTCCAGGACACACAGCCTGCTTCAGTAAATTAACTCTTACTCGGCCGTGCGTCCTTATCCCAGGCTTCACTGAGCTATAACCAAATCTCTTTATTCTGAAATGCAGAAAACCATTATTATTCAGGTTCATAAGCAATGCTGCATTTTGTTCATAGATGAGGCCCATCTTTGATGGGCATATCCCAACAAATAACATGTTCACTTTGCAAGAAGAGGAAAAAGACAAATAACAGTATATTTTAAAACTTTTTCTCTTAACATTTATGTACCTATATTAGTATTTCTTCTGGCAATCTGGATGCCAATACTGCCATCATTATCTTGTAGCCCTGGTCATGCACTGATATAGACCTGTGCTAGCTTAAAAGCTGTGTGTCTTTACTAGGTTTTACAGTCTCAGATACAATATCTCCCTTCCATGAAGAGGGGACATCCCCAGTGTGTGTATGAGCTTCCCTCCCTGTCTGTAGAGCTCTAAAGGTATCCCATCCAGTCCAGGGGATTTGCCACTGGGCAATGTTCTCAACTGCTTCTCTGGTTCATGTTATGAGTCTCATCAATCTGTCCATCCATGTTGCAGTTAAGCAGGAGGGTTCCCAATTCCATAAGTATTCCCAGATTGTCTCCTCTTGTACCATCTCCTCCAGTTGCTCACTTGTACCATCTCCTCCAGTTGCTCACTATATAGGTTTGCATAATACTGCTGAAAAAACTCTAGTACCCTATCTGGTTGATTGTGTACTCTTCCTGATGAAAGATCTTTCAGAGCAAAGGCCCATCTCTCTTATCTTAGCCTACCTTAGAGCAGTGACCAGGCTACTTTTTGTAAAGGGAGAGTTACTCATAAAATATTTTTGTACAGTTTTTAACTTAAATTGCCATTCACCCTGTAATATTAAGTCTACCTCCTGTTATGCCTCATTGTATCTTCCTCTAGCCCCTTCTCACCTATAGCATGCCTGTCCTGCTGTTTCTATGCCAGTTCCTCTATTCCCTCAGCATCCAAGTCTCATATTCTTTTCTCTCCTGCATAATCCTTTAAATCCAGTTGACAGTTCACCTTTTCCGCCTCCCATTTCATTGTTTTAGCTGTTTTCTCTTCTACATCTGTTTTCTCTCTCTACAGTTTACAAAACAACTTGGACTTGTTGTAATCATCAATGTCTAACTCATTTCCTTTTTGCCAACCTTAAGGTTTTTCTCGTAGGTGCACGATCAGGTAAGACAATTGGTTGCATTTCTTGTGACTTTGTGTTTTTCTTTCCATGAGATGTATATCCTGTGTATCCAGGAATATTTGCCTACAGCCTTAGATAATAACATGAAAGGAGTGTGCTCATTTCCCATCTCTACACATATATCAAGCATTCCAATCAGTACCATAAATAGTGCAAAGTACCTCCCAATACTGGAAGTTCTATTACGTTAAGGGTCTCCTTGGATGTTTTTACAATGTGTTACTAAGTTAAAGCCCCCTCACCACAATATTATCCCTTCACTGAAGCCCAGTGCTGTTCTGCACATCTCCTTCAAATTCATGAGCAGTAATTCAAGTGGTCTGTACATTCTTACCAGTATAAAAAGGCATTCTTCTGTTTTTAACTTTTACTGCAACAAATTTACCCTCAACATTCTTAAGCTGATCTAATACTTTGTTTCTGAGAGTCAGACTTATTAATATCCCCACCCCTCTTTTATTAGCTTCTCTACCCTCTGCAGTGGCCACTGATATTAGCCAAATTTAACCAGTTTACCATGTTGAGCAGCCGTCAAGTGTGTTTTCTGTGCGAACAATATTTAGGGCAACTCCCTTCTGGCATATCACATTATCTTTTCCTTTTGGACTGGATTGCACAACCTGTTAGCATTCCAAGACATTAATTTTAGTATTGTATTATTATTTTATTATTGTTGTTGTTGTTGTTGTGGCTTTCGGCTTATCCCGGTTAGGGGTCGCCACAGTGGAACTCCGGTCCACTAATGCTTGGTAGTGGATTTTTACGTGCCGAGTTACCAGCCCTGACACACAACCTTCAACAAAGACACACCCATTCACGCATGCCTCCACACAGAAGACGCTCTAGCTGAAAATCGAACGGGACAACGTCTTGCTGTGAGGCGACAATGCTACCGAAGCACCACTACCGCTGGGATCTATTATTATTTTATTATTACAGCTCTTTATTGCTTCAAAACTTGTGTTTGCATTTTTCCCATCCTTTCTGCCGTAGGATGATTACATAGACTATTACAATTTTAGACAGGGTCATTAACAGGTACTCACACTCCAAGAAATCTCTGTCAAGAAATATAAACAACAGCTTAACAGAGCTATTTACATTTACATACTTTTTAATGACATCAAGCATTTTCTTTTCCTACCTTTTGTTTAACTGCAAGTCTTTATGAGCTGCACTGTTTATTATCACAAGGTAGGATCTTCATAGTGGGTTTGATCCATGGAATGTTTTATACATTTACTTTTCACTGACATTATTACCCCACCCCCACACTACACCACCCCCCCATGGTAAAACATTATTTTTTTTCCTGAAGCAGCCCCTGTTATTACCAATTCTTTTTTCTTTAATTTTCCACCTCGATCATACTCTGACAGTTCAAAACATTTTACCTTTCTGAAGTGTTCCATTAATTATCAAATGTTCATTATGCCTTTAGTGCAGAAAAGTTGTCACAAACCCTCAAAATCCATTCTCCTGACTCAATGTCTTTTTCTTTTTGTTGCAGTTTTTGTTTGAGCAAAGGAAAGGACTTTTGCAGCACTTCCCAGGTTGGGTGCCAGGCAGTCCCCCATTTCTTGCCAGGTATTACTCATTGCTTCCTCACTTGCCCTACGGGCTGCACCGGTTTAAAATTTAACTGTCTTATTCTGCACAGTTGCATAGCTGGTATGAATCTTGTCCTCATCCTCCTCTGTGTTTCTGCACTAAAATCCTGTTCCATACTCTGGTATTGCCATAATAAAGTTTCTTACCTGGATTCTAAAGTAACTTTAAAGTACTTCCTTTATCCTGTAAGTATCAAAATGAAAATTAAGTTGACAATGCTGTCTCTGTAACTCTCCCTGCTGCAAGCCCAACCATTCAGACAGTACATTGCTTGCGGTCTCTATTAGTTCTCAGTTCTCCACTTTTTCTGGAATCCTAACTATGTCTATGTTCTTCCACTGCCATCTAGCTTCTTGTTCGCTCAGTCCATGCTCTAGTTGCTCACCGTTAGTCTGGTTATCCACTATGTGCTTGTTTTGCTGCTTGTATCACTTTGTAATTCATCAGTGGTATCTGAATGTATTAATAGAACTCCCTGTATCTCCTCAAATTTCCTTTCTGCTTGAGTGACATTGCAGTCTAGTTTACTACCTATTTCTTGCAGTTTACTCATTATTAAAGCTAATGAGGATTATTTTGTTACTATTACAGTTTCCTCCACTCTATTGCAAGTGCCATTGGACTCTCCTAGTGCTCGCGCCACCGGACTCTCCTAGTGCTCGCGCCACTGGACTCTCCTAGTGCTAGTGCCACTGGACTGTTCTCGCCACTGGACTCTCCTAGTGTTAGCGCCACCGGACTCTCCTAGTGCTTGCGCCACCGGACTCTCCTAGTTCTCACGCCACTGGACTCTCCTAGTGCTAGCACCACTGGACTGTTCTCGCCACTGGACTCTTCTAGTGCTAGCATAACTGGACACTTCTGTTGTCATCACTCTTGACTGGTCTGGCTTCTCCCTATGCTTTGCTTCTTTTTGTCATTTCTTCTGCTTACAGACGGCCTTTTCTTGTGGATATGCGGGCACACTCCTAACACATTTGAGTAAATATTACAAGGTTTAGAACTGCCTTCCCAAGCAGTAATGGTGAGTTTTTTCCATTTACCAGTGGGGTGAGCTACTAAACTCCTTTACTCATCCACCATCACCAGAACACCTGGAGATCCAACATGTTATATATACCTGATGGGGCAAAAGCAGACAAAAGGAGGGATAGTGAAATTAAAAGCATAGCTAAATAATGCTGAAAAAAGAACAGGGCCAGGCACACAAAATCTTTACAATTAATAGAACTTGCCCCAAAAATCGAAAAAGAACATTAGCTTATCTGTAGAAAATAAAACATTTGTACAACTTTCTTCAAACTTTTTTTTATCTGATAAGCTGTTTGCTGAATGTTTCCTTATTAGATAGAAAGCACCTCACTTGCCCGATACCAGTAAGTTTAACTGTTGCACTCTGTTGCAATTTATTTGCCATGCCATTTTCTGTTTGGCCCATGTTATGTTACCATAGTTTTCTTTATCCTCTTCCGTCCTTCTGGTAAGAAATTCCAGAAATCTTTTAATGTAAAACATTCAAATAATATACTTCTAACCATTTTGATTGCCTTATTTCATCATACTGTTCGTCTTGTTTGCATTCCTTGCTGAATTTTATAGTAAATAAAATTGCCAGTTTGTATCTATTAATTCCACTGTGCAGCCCTAGTTTTTATTGCACTTTGATGCTCCTTCCGAGATTTCACAGGAAAACATGTTCTTTGAATCTTTTATGCAACCACTTCTTATTTGAATTGTATTCTGTATAATTAAGCTTCTCTTCATTAGTTTCCTGAAAAAGTGTCCTCCTCACCTTCATTTTCCCGCCTGTTCCCCTTTTCAGAATGTATACCCCTAAGCATCCATGTTGTTCTCTCATTGATTTATTCAGTCTCCAGTTAATTCATTTCAAGGTTGCTGGGGATCTTGAGCCTATCTTGGTACTCAGTGGGTGCAAGACTGAGAAATTTACTTCTGATAAGGAGGCCAATCTGTCACAGGATACACACACACAAACACAGACACACACAGACACACACACACACACACACACACACACACACACACACACACACACACACACACACACACACACACACACACACACAGCCATTTCACCTGTGGTTTGTCTTTGAGATGTGGAAGAAACTAGAGCATAAGGCAGAATCCTACACCAACACAGGGAGGGCATTTGGACTTCACACAGATAGCACCCCAACTGGTGACCAAACTGGAGAACTAAGTGCAATGAGAAGGTAATAATAATCTCAGTGCTGATATGCAGTTTTCATCTTTTACTTGTTTGTCTTAACTACTTTTCTTTTATATTTCTTTAGAAAATAAAAAGAACGCTATTTGGCTAGCCATCTTTAAACCCACTTTTATTGATTATTATAGTTATATTTTTTTTGCTTGGATTCAGCTGAAATCCCCCATCTCGTGTACTAATTTCATAAGGTCATTCACAAAGCTTTTCAATCCTTTAAGCCTGTAATATTTAATTGTGATAGTAAACCACGTAATTTCCTTCTCATTTATTTGTTGTTTAGCCTATTTTTATCTGTATTTTAAGTAATATGAAACTTCTAACACTTGTCTTTCAATGTTTTCTTGACTACAAACTGAACTCTCTAAGTTTTCTTTGATTATCTCTTCTAGTATAATCATAATATTTACATATTGCTTTATTTTCCTTTTTCAAAATGTTACCTTATTCGATTTGCAAATGACTTCAAACTCTGAGCTAGATTTTGTTATAGAGTTGTGGTAATAGTGTCCCCTAAACCCAGTAGGTAGAGATGCTTCTTGAGACCCTTGCTAAAGCTGTCCTCTGTGGTACACACCTGAAGCTGCCATAGTAGTGAGTCCCGCAGTTCTGAGTTTGATCATAAAGGACAGTCAGTGGAGGTGTTTTTCATCTAAAGATCAACAGCAGCCTTAAGGCAGCCAAGTAGACTTTTTGAAAAATAAGATAATAAAGCACAAGAAGGTCTTCTAATCATAAAGGACCCTGGTCATGAAGAGTTTTAAAAACACGCATTGTAGATCATTTATTTTATAAAGAGCTAATCCAGCTAGGCAACCCAAGCTGAAGTCTGTAGTCTGGAAAAGAAGAAATTAACCCATGAACCATAACAGGTAAATGCAAATCCTCTAGGCGCAAGAAATTCGGGTGATCCTTCTCAAATGTAACATCAAGATTTGGTAACAGCTGAATTTTGGCCCTCTACTATTGTTAGAGGATCACAGCAAGATTTTACACCCTTGATACAAATATATGTATATGAAACATTTAAATTAATTGAGAAATGTTTTAGTGAACCATGGCATAATGAACATGTTAGGTCCAATCCCATTTTGTGGAAACTTGGGAATGGAAGAGTGGAGGACGTGTCCCCCTTTTGGACTTATTTCAAAGCCTGTTTCAGAGGCTGAGTGGGAAGATGGAAAAGTTGCCTACCCTCTTTTAAAAGAACCATGTTAAAGCCTCTTCCTGACTTTTGCTAGGTCAGATTTTGATGGGACAGTTTCAATGAGCAGTGATTCAGTGATGTGTGTCTTGATTTCTATATATCATTCCCTCTATATATGATCCCGCAGAACTAAATACTTAACTGTTCCCCCAAACCCTCCTTCTGAATCCTAAAATTGAAAAATGATAGTTTTTGGTAGGTTTCAAAGATCATCAAAATGTTCCAACAAACTCCTGAGTAAGGACATCAACAACCATAGCATTGAAACCACTCCCACCTTCAAATATCTTAAGAGTATTGTTAGACAAGACTCATATATATTGGTAAACCTTATTCTAAAGTCAACTACCTGTTATTCTGGGCTGAGAAACTATTCCAGTTTTTCTCATTCCCAACCAGAGCTGCCACAAGGAAGGGCAACCTTTTTGCCAAACTAAAATATGGTCTTGCTACTATTTCTCAATGTCTCAGTCAAAAACAATTCAACCCTACAAACCATCTCCAATACAATATGCTGTTTCATAGCAAATTGTCCACTGCTAGAACACCACTGTCGTTCACTCAAAAAGGCCAGATGGCTACCTGTCGAACAAAGAGTTAATTATCTTCTTGTCTCATTACTTTTTAAACTTCTGCACCAAGACTCCCCCATCTACCTTCTCCAACAAATTCATGCAGACATATTCTCAGTTTACAACTTTAGAAATCAATCAAACACAGGCCTAATGCTCCAAACTCCAACAACTAAGTTCCATTGCAAAAACCACAGTTTCTAAGTTCTTGCCCCCATACTCTGAAGTGTCCATTTCAGACCTAAAGGAACTATCCTGCTACTCTGAGTCTGGACCCTTATTCGAGTAATTCTTGTTTAAACCAAGAAAATACAAGTGCATAAATTCAAGTCATATCACCAAACTCACTTTATTGCTTCCCACTCTGTTTAATTTTGCTTTCTTGCAGCTGTCACTCCTGCATCTTTGGGCAGTTCATTGTGTATGTATGTACATAGTCAATCTGAAGTAGTTAACTTCATTTTATCTACAACCTGTGGGTATTCGGATCCATATCAGATCCGAGCCGGCAACTTTTCAAGCATCTGCTCTGAGCTCCAAGCTCCTCCCCTTACCCATAACCCATCACCATCTCCTACCTTCCCTCAGATCTCGTTTGCCGCTTCGTGCATTAGCATCGTGATCTTTGTAGCTCCAAGTATTGGGTTATTAGTAAGTGACTTTTTGGTCGTTTTTTTCTCCAGATAGTGAGAGGGTGTTGTCATTTAGTTCGCTTTCCTCCTCCAATCACTTGTTTGTTGGTTATATATAAAAAAAAAAAAAAAAAGTTTGGTGTAAAGTAGTCTAGTACAGGCCCTCCCTACCCTTAGGTGTGTGTGTTTAGAGTGTCGGTCTTAAGTAGGTTAGCTGTGTGTGTTTGTAGTATGTCTGATCAGCCAAAACCTACCTTCAAGAAATGCACAGAGTGTGGCTATAAGCTTTCACTGGCTGATGGTTACACTCTGTGTTGTTTGCCTGGGTGTTCCCCATCTATCTGTTTAGTGCAGTGTGTGCGTCGGATTTAACCCTAGGGCCTTGAAAGAAAAGAAGGCCAAACTGGTTGCAAAAGGCCTTCTACCTGTTTCCTCTCTGGACTCATGGGCCTCGGCTCTTCCAGCAGCTGCACAACCTCCCCCTCAGGCTCGGACTCACCTTCCCACTTGACCTGTTGATGGGGAGGCAAAAGGAAAAAAAGGACAGAGACAAGAGGGGGGGGGATAGGCCCTGTAAGCGATCTCCAGAGGGAGAGCCCTTCCCTAGCCCGCCTTCTAAAGTGTTTAGACCTACATCCCCTTGGCTCCACTCCCTGAAGTTCTCCCTGGAGCCAACGAAGCCCTTGGATCTGAGGCCTTCATCTAGGTCATCGCAACGACCAGCCAGATCCGAGTCTATCGCCTCCTCACGCTCGACTCGGAGCCTATCGGAATTGGATATGGACAGGATGATGAGATTTATTTGGACCCAAATCCAGATGGGAATCTTGCCAGGCCCCTCTCCCTCTGGTGGGGGGGACCTCCATGCCCTTTATTCATCCAATTTCTCCTTCCCCAATCCGGCCTGCGGTTTCGGGGTTTATAGATCCAAGGATCTTCGGAGCTGGGGGGTTCGGCGCTGGCGGTTCCTCCAACCTCGACTCCAGTGATTACCTTGAGTTCCTTGGATCCGACCAATTTGGATCTGAGCAACTCTCGGGGATGGGGAGTTGGGTCCAAGGGAATGGAGGTGTCTTCGGCTCCAACTTTGTCGGATCCGAGCCATTCCTTTGGAGCTCTGGCAACTCCTGCCTCGGCCCTGATCCTCATGGCGGACCCGGGGAGAGCTTCCTCCTCGTTGGGTATGCTCTCCATCGGCGTTCAACGTGGTGGAGAGGGTTCTTGCCCATGGATTGAGACCCCAACCTATTTCCTTGGATTCGGTTACGACTCCCTTCAGCTTGCCCCAGTGACAGCCCTTATTAGAAGACCCCAGGCAGTTCCCCTGGAGGAACCCCCCCCCCATGGCTCACGAGCCCTCTTCAGAGAGTCCCACTGAAGAGGGTCCCTGTAAGCACACATGTAAAAGGAGGCACCTGGACTCCCCCGAGGCCTTGATTGAAAACACTGATTTAGATGAAGAAGAAGGTTCCCCCAGGTCACCTCCCAAGGATATATCCTTTGGAGACATCATAGAGAGCCTCTGCCAGAGGGGAGATTGGTCAGCCCCAAAATCTTCTACAGATGAGTCAGTGTTCCTGGAGGCTTTTGGTACGGGCCCATCTATGTCCTGGCTATCCCCTCCTGTGGATCCCTTAGTGGATCTTATCACCACGGGAATGGAAGGAGCCTGACACCATAAAGCCGATACCAAAACGCCCGGACAGGATTATCTCTCCACCCGCAGACAGGCCTGGTACAAAGGATCCCCTGTGGATGCTATGTTAGTTGCAGTAGCCACCAGGAGGGAACTGGCACAGGAGAGTTTCTCAGTCCACCCTCCAGACAAGGAGTCCAGGGCAGTGGATCAATTAGGGAAGCAAGTGTTTTCTTCAGCGTCATTTTCCATCCGAGCACTGAACTATTTGGCACACATTATATGACTGCAGAGACCTAGTCACGGAGTTTGCTGAGTCGCCCCCCAGAGTCTTTGTTGCCGGAGGACAAGCGTCTGTTCTCCGTGAAAATGTCAACTCTAAAATCTGTATCAAACACATCTATGCATCTCCTTTTCCATGCTACGAAAGAGGAGGCTAGGGTGGCTGGGACCGGCGTGGCCATGAGGTGACATGCTTGGCTCAGACTGTGTCAATTCACGGACCCCTTCAAGGCGTCTTTCACAAATACTCCCTTCGATGGTTCTTCTCTTTTTGGGAAGACAGTACGTGACACTCTGGTCCAGAGTGAAAAGGACGGGAAGACTTTGTCTGTTGTTGGAGTCTGCTTCTCTAGCCCTCAAAGATCCTTTTCTAGGAATCAGAGAGGGCAAAAGAAGATGTGGTTCTGAAAATCCTAGTTTTCCCAGGACTTTCAGGACAACTCGTCCTCTAGAGGCAGAGGGGGACAGGACAGATGCCATCCCATAGGCAGAGGGGGGCCGAGGAACTTTGGGTCTAAGAAGACCTTCTCGGACAGGCCCACGCAGCAGCCCTGAGGGGTTGCCCGACTGTCCTACTCTGGAGACATTCGGGGGAAGATTATCATTGCACCCAACGGCTTGGGAGTCCATAACTGCAGATCGTTGGGTGCTTCAAATAATATCCAGAGGCTACACCATCCTGTTTGTTACCCCTCCCGTCCAACCAAAGTGCCTCCCAGATGTCCCACTTACTCAAAGGGAGGTGGAAGCGCTAGAGATTTCCTAGCTGCTTCGCAAACAAGCCATCGAACCGGTCCCCCCAGATCAGTCCAGATCAGGCATTTACTCCAGGTTCTTTTTAGTGCCAAAAAAGACAGGGGACCTCAGGTCCATCTTGGACCTGTCAACCTTGATCCTGGCTGTAGCCAAGCAGAAATTCCGGATGGTCACCCTACAGTCCATTCTACCTTATCTTTGAAAATGTGACTGGATGTGCTCGATAGACCTCCAGGATGCTTACTGCCACATCAAGATTCGCAGCAGAAGCTCCAAGAGATTCCTTTGCTTCTGGCTGGGAGCCAGTCACTTCCATTTCAAAGCCCTACCCTTCGGTCTCACCACAGCCCCCGGAGTGTTTATCAAGGTAATGGCAGTCGTAGCAGCTCACCTTAGGCTTCAGGGAATTTAGGTATTCCCTTACCTAGACTATTGGCTCCTTGCTGCTTCCACCAAGCATCTTCTTTGCATAGCCAGAGACTCCTTCCTTCATCTTGCAGACTGGATAGGGATCACTATCAATGTTTCCAAGTCCTTCCTGGACCCGGTGCAGATCTTAGACTTTATCGGGGCACGGCTGGACACCCTTCAATTGAAAGTCTTCCTAACTCCAGACAGGGTCCAGAGCCTATGGGCCCATATATCAGTGGTTCTTGGCCCCAGGCTACCAAAGGCAGGCGATGTTCTCTGAGCCCTAGTCTCTCTGGCTGCAGCAGTCCTGATCCTCCCCTGTGCACATCTTCACATGCTTGTTTTTCAGTGGACTCTGGCCGTGCAGTGGTCTTGGCTAGATATCTCCATGGAATATCCAATTCAAATCAGCAAAGCCTTCAGGGCATCGCTTTTCTGGTGGCCTCAATCGCCATAGATCTTAGCGGGACACCCATTTGTTTCATCCACAGCCCAAACCACAGTGATCACGGACGCCTCCCAGCTCGGGTGGGGAGGGCATTATATGGGGAGGACGGTCCAAGGCACGTGGTCCCAGATCGAGACCAGATTGCATATCAGTGTTCTGGAGATGAGAGCAGTGCTTTTAGTGTTGCAAGCCTTTCACATGGTTCTTCCTCCGGGGACTATTGCAATTCAGTCAGACAACATGTCTGCTGTCTGGTACATCAACAAACAGGGAGGAACCAGATCTTACCCTCTGTGTTGCGAGGCCATGAGAATGTGGGAGTGGGCGATCTCCACCAGTTGATTTCTGATTGCAACGCACATCCCGAGATGCTCCAACATTTTAGCGGACAGATTGAGTCAGGCTATTCTAATGCCATATGAGTGGTCTCTGAAATAATCGATAGTTGAGGAGATCTTCCTTGCGTGGGGTCAGCCTTGCTGCGATCTCTTCGCATCTCCTTCCAACGCGAAGTGCAGCGAGTTCTTCACTCTGATTCCCTCACCTGGAGATCCTCCCAGAGATGCTCTAGTCCATGCTTGGCCTCCCGGGTTACTGTATGCTTATCCCCCGTTACCTCTCATTCTGAAGTTTCTTCAGAAAGCTTGCCAGCTGGGGTGCAAAGTGATCCTCATTGCTCCGTTCTGGCCTCATCGGGTGTGGTTCCCCTTCCTCTGGTCTCATGTTCTAGCTCCACCTTGGATTCTGGATCTTTGCCCATCCCTCGGGCACTTGCCCATCCAACCTGGACAGCCTCAAGCTGACGGCTTGGTTGCTACAGTTCCCTTGATTGCCAGGACTCCTGGTCTTTAATCTTCAGTAAAACTATTGTGGTGGTGTCCCATAAGGCCTCCACTAAAAAGATTTACTGCAGTAAATGGAAACAATTCTCTGTTTGGGCTTCTCAGAGGAACCTGGATCCCTTTACAGCCCTTGTTCCTGCAGTGTTGGATTTTTTAGCCAATATTTTTCAGCAAGGGGCTAGTTCCTCCAGGGTGAAAGTGCAAATGGCAGCTATCTTGAATTTCCATGTCGGGGAAAACACGAATGCCCTGGCCTCTTTTAGTCTGTGTAAGGCTTTTCGTAAAGGCACCTTTCTTTTACGTCCCCCAATTAAGGGCTCTGTTCCTCCTTAGGACCTTAACTTGGTTCTGCAGGCTGTAGTTGCCCCCACTTTGAACCTGCAGCATCAATAGACTTGAAGTTCTTATCCTGGAAGACAGCCTTCTTAGTGGCCATTACGTCGGCTAGGAGGGTTTCTGAAATTTAAGCTTTGTCTGCCGTGCCCCCTTACTTGATCTTCCATAAGGACAGGGTTTCTCTCCGCACGAACACTTCCTTCTTACCAAAAGTAGCTTTTGAATCAAACATTAATCAAACAATTAACCTGCCTGTTTTCTTTCCAAATTTTCAGAACAAGGGTGAATATAAGCTGCATTTGCTAGATGTTCATAGACAGCTTCATTTTTATTTACACAGAACAAAGCCCTTCCGTACGTCTGACCATTTGTTTGTGTCCTTTTCTAAACCCTTTCTGGGCAAAGCCATCTCCAAGGTTTCCTTAGCTAGATGGATTGCACAATATATTTTGCAAATTTATAAAGACAAAAGTCTGTCCCCGCCTGGTCCTGTTAAAGTTAGTTCTACCAGAACTATGGCATCTTCTTCTGCCTTTTGGTTTAGGGTTCCACTGAATGACATTTGTGCGGCAGCAACCTGGGTAAGATCACATACCTTCATTTCTCATTATAAGTTGGATTTGTTCTCCAGAGGGAGAGCATCCTTCGGCTCTGCAGTGCTCAGGAATATCCTTCCATGATGGCCTCCCAGGAGTTTAACTAGCTGGGGACTCTGTCCCACAGGTTGCAGATAAAATAAAGTTAACTACTTCAGATAAAGAAGTTATGTACTCACCATAACGTTCCATCTGAGTAGTTACACTTCATTTTTCAGAAACCATCCCACCTTCCTTCCCCCGACCCTGTTTAGGGTTTATTATATAGTTGAGTTGCTGATTGGTTGAGTAGTGGCAAACTCAATCTGAGGGAAGGTAGGAGATGGTGATGGGTTATGGGTAAGGGGGAGGAGCTTGGAGCTCGGAGCAGATGTTTGAAAAGTTGCCGGCTCGGATCCGATATGGATCCGAATACCCACGGGTTGCAGAAAAATTAAGTGCAACTACTCAGATGGAACATTATGGTGAGTACGTAACTTCTTTTTCTACTCAATATTAAAACTTTGTGACACCTTTGTTTTCTTTAACTTTTACATGTATGCAACACTGTTGATAGCAGGATGAAGCATAGAAGTTGTAAACATTTTATAGGTAGCATTAAATGCCTAGTCCTGAAAAGACTAAGTCTGAGTTAATTTTACATCATCAAGATATGGACAGTTCCCAAACATCTTGTGATTCAGAGACATAACACTTAACCAGTAACAAGGTCTTTCCAAGTTTAGGCTGAACTTTTGTCTGAATCATACATTTTACACAATCACAGAAACAGCCTCTTTTTGCCCATCGTGAGATTCTGTATGAATACTGAGGTATAATAATTAAAGTATCAACACTTAATTGATTTTTTCTGCTTTTAATAAGGTAATTTTATTTTTGAGACCTGACTTAAGATTATGTTTACCCTGCAAATGTAACAGCTGTTTATTTGATATATAATTTGTTCTGTTGCTCAGATATTCCAGCTCAAGATATGCTAAAGTATCAGCTTGAACTTGTCAAACATTAGCCACATGTCATTAGTTAACTATAATGTAGAAGTCATTGCGAACATTTGGTGATTACTGTACTTTTGTCATTTCAGTATTCTTTGTTCAACTTGGCTTCATATCGTTAACATTCTTCCTTTCTACAAGGTGAGTACAAGAACCTTCTGTGCTAATGCCTTCTATTACTGCATAATTCATATCTTGCACATGCATTATGGGCTTTCATCCTGTTCCAGGATGGGACATTTTGCAGAAATTCATGGCCTTGAGACATGAATAGAGTAATGATGAGATTTTTGAATGAAGATGTGTCTCCCTACATGCTGGTCGCTGTATGCACTGATGTTATTTCAATAAAGGAAACTGCACTGAGCTCTAGTACGTTTTGTTACAGCATTTATCACCGTATCTGTTGGGCATATTTTTGTGATTGAGTAGCCATTGAGAATATTCAAAAACCTGCTGTTGACAACTATAGTAAGATATTTTAAACAGTATTATGTGACTATTTTAATTCACTTTTATACATGCAGTTGGTCAGTGTAATATGAAGAAATGACATTTTACCATACTATTCGTTATCTTGCTTATTAAACTTGCCAGTGGAAAAAAATTAGAATGAGCAGGAAAACCAAGCTGTTAATTCAGTAATAAAATATTTATTCATTTATTTATTGACATTTGTTGACCGGGTTAGTCCAACTGGGATTTTGTCCCATTTTCAGTGGAGACCCAAGGAGAAAAGCTCCAGATAGAATAAAAAAACACTACAGTAGTATACAAGCACAGCAAACAATAGAAATGAAACTAGTCATTGCAGTAATAAAACAATAAACAAAACAACATTAACAATAGTTAAATGACAGCACAAGGCTTTTTTTTTGATGCTATGTAACTGAACTAGTGGGGATAGAGTTCAGAAGTATGACAAGGATAGATGGAGTGATTCCAATGTGGGGGGAGGAGAGAATTATGTAGGGTTATAGCAGAGGCAAATTCTGGAATTGAGTAAATAAGTCTTTAGTTTTCTTTTAAATAGTGAGGTGTGAGAGATTGAGCGAATGTCAAGGGGTAGTTTGTTCCAGGCTTGGGCCACAGAGTGTTTGTACAGTAGCTTACCTACTGACTTATTTGTGTGGTAAATATCAAGCAATTGTTGATTAGAGGTGCGGAGGGGTCGAGATGGGGTGTAGACCAAGACAAGGAGAGATAAGGATGTACAGTAGGATGGTTTAAAGAGCATAGAGTGCAACATGTGAAATTGATAGAGATGTAGTAGTTGTGGGAGTTCTAGCCATTGTAGAGACTTCAAAGCAATGCAGTGGTGTGTGTTGTTTGGGGAGTTGGTGATGAATCTGGCTATTTTGTGGTAGGATTGTTGGAGTTTATTCAGGGTAGTTTTTTGGATATTTGTGAGAACTGGAGCAGCATAGAGGAGTGAGGGGAGGAGGAGTGCTTGTCCTAGGGTGAGTCTAGCTTCAGGACTGAGATATTTTTTGTTTCAGTATAATAGACTTAATTTCTGATGTGTTTTCTTTATACATTGCTGTATGTGTTGATTGAATTTTAATTCATCGTCGATAATGACTCCAAGGAGTTTTGTGTGGGTGTCAGGTAGGATAGCTGTGTTATTGCAAGACTTAATGACAAAGGAGGATTTATAATGATTAAGAGAGTGGGGTAGGAAGAGTAAGAGTTTGGTTTTATAATCAAAAAAAAAAAAAAAAATATATATATATATATATATATATATATATATATATATATAAAGTAAGAAGTCAATATCATGCAGATTTGCAAAGAATGAAGGAAGAACAAGGGGAAAAGTAATAATCATGACTGAGATGTGAACAAAGGTCATGGTAAACAGTGTAGAGAGTAACTTAACATGTCAAGTGAAAAAATAGTGCTTTATATAAAGTAAAGAGTTGAAACAACAAATCCAGGGTCAAAATGAGGGCAAAAAGAGGCAGTATGAATAAGAAACAAAAGTGGCATCATTCTTCTCACAGGGTAGTAGTGTACTGTTATTTATAAACTTCTCAACACCTTGAATGGTTCTGAAACTTTAATAAGTAATCTAGACTTCTAACAAGCAAAATCCCCAGTCGTACACACAGCCCATTACACGAAACAGATTGATTCAAACAGCAACTACAAAGTAAGAAATGATTTATCTAAATCTTTGCATTCTGTGCGTGGCACCATCCAGTGACAAATACACAACTTATTACATCTTTCACTTTCTTTTGCTAAAAAAGCCTGTCATCCTTTCAATTTTAGTGCACAAATATTTTGCTCTGTGATGTAAATTGTGAACACAGCACTTTTTTAACATTTTTAGGCCTTTATAAGCAGATATTAGCCCTGGGATTCAGAAGCATCATTTTTTGAGGTCACACAATGCTTAACATGATCTCTTAATGTGCCAGAAGAACATTTGTAGTCCATAATACATTTTGTTTTCCCTAAATTTATTTGAATGTTTTTCTTTTTTTTAAGGAACTCTGTTGTCATTTTATTTCATTTTTACCAGTTCTAGGATAAGGCAGTCAACAAATGCAGCTACTGTAGGTAAATAACCCTTAAGGATTCCATTGATTTGTATCATAATGGTGAGGTTTATGAGTTTTGTTGAAATGTCAAACAAACCAGCAAGTTAAAAAGGCAAAAGACTTTGGCTTTGCTCTTGGCTGAAAAAAATAGTCTGTGTTCTTGGACATGAAGTCAAAGAAGGACACTTGGTAGAGCCACCAAAATGGAGAAAGTTTAGAAACTGATTCATAAAGGACTGCATTTATTAAATGGAAGGCTTCGTCACTGTCAGATTCTGTTACTACTATGCTTCATGAAGTCCAAAAGACAACAATATAAAGTTTCTTAATTCACTGTCTGGTAAGTTTCTATTAATGTCAATGCCAGCTAAAATATAATATCAAACAGGCACCTTCATCAGTACTAATGTTGGATCCAATGTCAGTCTTTCCAGAAATACTTTGGAATTTAAAGAACTTGAGCCTGAAGTCTTGATGGTGGAAGAATCCTCAATCACCCCGTGTCTGAGGCTCTTTCCATCCAGTCTAAAGGAGAGAGGAGTTTTACTGCTTCCTGTGGATTATAAAAAGACTAGCAGAAGAAAGTTTGCCTTATTGGATAAGCCATCTCAACAAGTGTTAAATTGTTTTGGGGAATGAAGTAAGTCAGAGTTTAGGGTTGACATTTTTTTCTAGGTGCTTTTTTCTCTCAATGCCTGCTGAATATCCCTCCTCAGAGCCTTGAACCCATTCATCCCCCCACCACTGTAGAGTGTACAGCTCTCCAGTTATGCTAGTGGGAGGGATGGTCATAGAGGCAGCCATAAACATAATTTTTGCCTTTGTCACCATCCGCCAATTTTGGCTGTAAGGACATTACTTTAGGCCTTAATCTTAATTCTGATAGCTGATATTAGCACGTACAGTAACATGGGACCTGTCAATCCCACTACATGCGTCAGCATGCTTCCAGATATACTCTGTTGAGGGCTACTATCAGCATTTTGATAGCTCCAAGCCTGAGTCTCCCATCCTTTCAGTCCAGTACCTTGTAATTCCTTGGTAGTGATGAGCCAACTAAAACTACAGCTCCCTTCCACAAATGTCCAAGCTGCCTCTCATTTCCATTCTTCCCTGCCTATATTTACTAGTGCCCCAGGAACCATTCAAATTCATCATATGGATCTTAGTCAAGGCTTTGTCTTTATATGGCATGGAGCTGGGCAGGGTCAAACATTTGACACCTTTGTAGTACCAGCAAAGACCTCCCTTAAGAGTAAGAAATGCGAGAGAAGTCCATCTCCTATTTCATCAGCAGAAGCCAGTGTACTTTTACAGCTCAGTATTTGTCTCCAGAAAATTTCATTTCAGAACACGATGACTCTTCTCAGGTTTCAATCTGTCTTCCACAGCACATTAGTTACAGTTGTACCATTAAAATTCTAGGGAGGGAATTATAATTGGCCTATAAAAATAGAATCTGATGTTGACAATCTTCACATAATCCTTGACTGTGTGCTTGGTTCCGAGCATCTGAAATGACTCTGCCATTAATCCAACTCGTGCCTTCCAAAAACTCTGGAGCTAAGCTCTACCCACAATGCTCCTCACCAAATTATCTCAGATCTCGTTTGCCACTTCATTGTGCCAGACGCATTCTAGCCAATCTGTCGAGCATTAGCTTTTTCTTCTAACTGTAAGTCAGTTTTTCTTCCTTATCCTATCTCTAAATTTTATCATTTATTTCTATCTATACTACCCCACTTATCTAGATTTCTTTTATTGTGTGTGTGAGTGTGATGTTCTTCATCTCACATTGCTGCAGTCCTTACATATGGGTAGTCCGCTGTCCTCAGGCTGACGTCGGTCAAGGCGCTTTAAACTGACATCAGGACATCAGGGTACAAAAGCACATGACCGACGTCATATCCTCAGTCTTTTTTGCCGCATGGTCCAATGCAGAATGAAATTTTTCGAGTTCGGAGTTTCAGACCGAATCCAAATATTTTGTTTTTTCTTGCCTCAGTGTATTACCGGATGTCAGAAAAAGTGAATAATTGTATTTCTTGTGGGAAACAGATTCATAGGGATTATCATTCTTTGTGCATTCCTTGTTTGGGGCCTGAGCACTGCTAGGTTTAATAAGCGCATATTAGCGAAGGTTAGATTGTGCTAGGCTGGTCTTGTAAGCGGTGCAATTATAATATGCCGCCGGATACTCCGCCGCGCCTTCACGAAGAAAAGCGCAAAGACAAAGCGGTTAAACCCAGATGGAGGCTTCTCTGGAGTCTCAGGGGAGACTTTGATTTTGCAGGATGTGGCCTCTCAAGAGGCAGGTCAGGCTGTAGCGGCTTCTCAGGTTTTTCCCAGGGTGGTTAGACCCTCTCCTTCCGTTTCCAAGGCTTCTTCCAGAGGCAGGCCAGGTTTAGCTTCTGTTGGTGTCAGTCCTAGTTCAGCAGGGTCTGTGCCTAAGAAGCACATGCTTAAAATGGCAGAAGATTTGATTACTCTGATTAGAGGTTCTTTGCCCCCTCCTGATAAGAGGCCTAGGGTGGAGCCAGAGTTGGAAAGTTTTGAACAGGCTTCTGATGATTCAGAGTGAAGACTTGCAGGAGTACACTCCTTATTCTGATTCTGATGCAGAAGATTCCACTCCTTCTGCTTCTCCTCCAGAGGATTTTTCTTTTTCAGAGACACTTCATTCTATGAGGGAACACTTTAAGTGGGAAGGTCAGGACTTCTCTGATTCACGGAAAAGGCTTAGGGAATTTTTGTTTTACCTCAACATAGGCCCTTAGCTATACCCCTGTTCTGGATGTTGTGCAAGATGTATTTTCAGAGGCTTCACTTAATCCTGATTCTCTGCCTCCTGCCTGTTAAACCGAATAGGTATTACAGGGTGCCTGAGGCTCATAAATATCTCTATAAGAGTCCTAGGGCGGACCCAGAAACTATTAGTCAGGGACCTAAGGGTGTCAGGGCCTCTGTTGTAAAGAATCCGGTTCCTCTAGATAAAGAGGCCAGAGCTTTGGATAGATGGGGAAAGAAGGTCTATACATCTTCTACCTTAGCAATGAGGGCTTTGAATTGCCAGTTTCATATGTTGAAATATCAGAATTTTCTTCTTTCTCAATTGAAATCTAAGGTGGATGCTCTGGCAGAAGGCATTGAGTGTAAAGAATTACAAGATTTGGTGCATGTCTCTGAACAGGTGGGTAAGCATTCTTTACAGTGTGGTTTTGATGCTTTGCAGGCCTCTTCTAGGGTGGCTGCCACTGGTTCAGTTCTGGATCAGAATTTATCTGACCATGTTAAGACAAGGATTTTGGATGCTCCTTTGCAGTCTGAAGTGTTGTTTGGTCCACCTGTGGAGTCAGTCTTGAAGAAAATGGAAGACAAGGCTAAGTCTATGCAGACTGTTAAAGATTTTTTGCAAGTTCAGCCTCTGAAGTTTAGTAGAAATTGGCATCCTTCTTCTGATTCTCAGTCTAGGCAGAGCTCAGGGTTCCTTCAGACCTAGAACATGGAGTTCACCTGCACAATCAAACAGGCCCAATGACCCTTTTTTTTCAGCTGCATCCCTCTTCTGCCTGGCAGCACCTTTTTGGGAGGACGGTTGGCCTTTCAAGGAAAATTGGATTTTAATTACCCAGGACAAATGGGACTAGAGGCTCACAAACAGTTTCTAGTACCAAAGAAAGGGAACACGTGGAGACCAATTTTGGATTAATCTATCCTCAACACATATCTGGACATTCCCAAGTTCAAAGATCACTGGATGGTGACTCTGGATCTCAAGGAGGCTTACCTTCATGTTCCTATCAGGCCCAGTTGCAGGAGGCTGGGACTTTTCATTATCAGTTCTCTGCATTGCCCTTGTTCTGGCTCCAGTGATAGCTTTCTTCAGGCTAAGAGGAATACAAATCTATCCTTATTTGGACGATTGCCTGATTCTGGCTCAAGGAAAGGAGCTAACTTCTTCATCATTTACAGTATGTGATGGCAGTGTTAAGATGCCTAAAGTCCAGTCTAGTACCCTCTCAGGACATGTGCTTTCTGGGTGAGACTGAATACAGCATCCCAGATGGCCTTTCAGTCCAGGCTGACTGCAAGGACAGTCCTTCAAGCCTTGGGGGTTCATGCATCTTGTATTCTGTACTTTCCAATGCCAAACTGTATATGAGGAAGCTACAATGGTATCTCAAACAGACTTCAACATTTACATATCAACTTGAAGGAGATGTTAGCAGTCCAATTTGCATTGATAGCCAGACAACACAACTGTCATGTGGTACATCAATGCAGACAAGCAATGATTTTGTGGGAGACTGCTCTCAGTTTACAGCTAAATCTTCAGGCAAGGTTTCTGCCAGGAACACAGAACTCCTTAGCAGATGTGTTGAGCAGACAAATTATGGATCCCATCCTCATGTATTTCAAAATTGACAGTGTTATGGGGAACTCCAGACATAGATCTGTTTGCTTCTCCACTAAATTACCAGTTGCCAAAGTTTTGCACAAAAGGTTTCATCCCACAGCTTGGAAAGTGGATGCTCTCTCATTCAATTGGAGCAATCTTCACGTATGCCTTTCCACCACTGCCTCTCCTCCCAAAGGTACTCCTGAAGGTCAGACAGGACAAGCCAACCATGATTTTAATAGACAGCACTGGTACCCATTACTGAGAAGTCTGGTGGGAGCCTCCATGGCCTTTGCTTCGATTCCACACCTGCTGTCTCAGGAGAACAGTCACTTACTCAATGTCAAACTTCAGTCTCTGCATCTAACAGCCTGGCATATTCTGTTTTAAACCCTGGAGGGTCTCAGCTTCCACAACAAGTTTTGAATGTTATTTTGGAGGCCAGAAGGCCTAGTACAAGGAAAGTTGATAAATGGAGGAGATTTTTAATTTGGAGTACAGCAAAGGTCTTTGATGTTTCTAAACCTAATTTAAGTATTGCTCTTCAATACCTTACTGAGTTATTGGACAAAGGTTTGTCCTTCTCCTCTATAAAGGTTCATGCTGCAGCAATTTCTGCTCACTATGACTGTGACCCACCATTATTTTCTCATCCTTTGTTTAAGCAATTCCTTAGAGGGGCAAAGAATATAAGACCCCCACGTAGAGCTCCTACTCCTGCTTTGGATCTCAATTTTGTGTTGGAGAAACTCACTCTACAACCTTTTGAAATATTTATCATGGAAGACTGCTTTTGTTGGCCATTACCTCTGTGAGAAGGGTTTCTGAATTACAGGCCTTGAGCCTTTCTTTATTTTCCACAAGATAGGGGTATCTTTCACATACTAACCCTTCCTTTATGCCTAAAGTGGTTTCTAGTGTGGCTTTAAACCAAACTATTCATTAAAGATTTTTGCACTTTGGATATACATACACACAGACAGACATTATATTGAGCAGAACTAAAAGGTCAGGCAGTCTCAGCAGTTTGTTTGTTTCATTTGCTTTGGGTTCTCAGGGCAAACCTGTTTCAAAACAAACTATTTCTAAGTGGATTGGTTTTACAGCTTTTTGGGGGTGGCTACTAAAGATATTTTGGAGGCAGCTACTTGGAGTTCAGTGCATACTTCTTTCTTTACACCTTCCACTTTTACTTACTCTCTATCAGGGCTGGATTTGCCACTGCAATTTTACAGGCATTTTTTGGCCAGCTCTATGCTTTTATAGTTTGCCATCCTCCCTTACCTCTGCTTTGGGATTCTACCCATATGCTGTAGTTTGAGGTGGTTGTGTGGTTTGGTTGTAAATATTGTAAATATGGTTAGTGCAGGGGTGGTTGTTGTTCTTTGCTGTTTTTGGCTTTGGCCTTTATGCGTCGGCGCTGCGCTTTTGTACCCCTGCGTCCTGATGAAAAGCGTTTTGAGCCACGCCAGCCTAATACTTTGGTATTCGGGCAATCGGAGGACAGCGGACCATCTACATTTATGGTAGGTACAAAACTGTACTTTTTTCTCTCTGCCTTACCATTGTTGGTACTTTCTCCCTTTTTACCTTTGGGTAACCTCTTATACCATCATTGGTAGTTCTCTTCTCCTTTTTTCTTTTTTCTTTCTCTGATGCACTTAAAAAAGAAAAAAATCTTTCTTCTTTCCTTATACTTCAGTGTGAGTGTGAGTGTGAGTGTGAGTGTGAGTGTGAGTGAGTGTGTGAGTGTGAGAGTGTGTGAGTGTGAGAGTGTGAGTGTGTGAGTGTGTGAGTGTGTGAGTGTGTGTGTGTGTGTGTGTGTGAGTGTGTGTGTGTGTGTGTGTGTGTCTGTGTCTGTGTCTGTATATATCTGTGTATAAGGTGGCCTAAGTTTTTACATTATGGCTGACAAACCCCCTAAAGGTACATCTAGCTTCAAGAGGTGCCAAAAATGTGACAGAAAGATGCCCATCTCAGATGGACACACTCTTTGTGTGTATTGTCTTGGTGCTGTCCATCTACAGGAAGACTGTGCGATCTGTCATGGGTTCAGTTCCAGAACCCTGATCACAAAAACAAATTAATATTGGAAGGCCTTCTTAAATCTGATTTTGAAGAGGTGCCATCTGGTCCAAGGACAGAAGCCCATTCCTCCTATTCATCATCATCTTCAAAACCTAAAAAGTGGAGTCACTTGGTTCTGACAACTTCCTCGGAACCACCTTCTAAAATGGCCAAATCTCCCATGGTGCCAACAGCCTCCTCGACACTGGTGGGCCAAGATTCTCATCCCTCAGTGCCATCTGCACTGACCTCTTCGGTACTACTATCGATACAGACAATGCTCCCTTTCGATACCAACCAGTCACTCGGTACGGAAGGACCCTCAGATAATAATTTTACCCCATACAACTTACTCCCCCTCGATAGATCCATTTGCAGACTGTGCTCCCAGTCCTTTTTTGGAAAGATGGCCACCAAGGTCTCTGTCTTCTGCCTCTATTCGGTCCACCAGAGGTTTATCAGTGTCTGGTATTATGAGACTGGCGGACCAGCTCCTGACGTTGAGGGGATTACCTCCATCCATGGTTCCTAGCCTTGTTAGCTGTGAAACCTTAGCTTCTTCTATGCCCATGCATATTCCTCTTTTGAATCCAGCTGAGATTTTGGAGCCCCTGCTGCTGACCTTTCCTGATTTGAGTGTTTTGGTGTCGGCCAGTGCTCATTCTACGACACGAATAGTTACCCTGAGTTCTTCCTCTTGGGGTCAAAGCTTCATTGTCAATTCCGATGGTCAGGGTTCGACTTAGATAGTTTCAGAGCCTTCCATGCTCCTCAGTGCAACGGCATATGTAAGCTCGGCCCAGGCTTCTATGTTGGAGGTGGCCTCCTCGGTGCAGGATGGGACTACGGTTCTGAAGGTCTCTATTTTGGTTCCTGGCTCCTGTCCTGCTAAGGGGGGACCTGCCTTCCAGGCTATCGAGAGGGCCTTGTCCATTGCAGGCAAACAGTCTGTCTTCCCTGTCAGACCAAACATTGTGTCCATCCCCTCGACCGGAGCTTCCGTCAGTCTCTACCCTGAGACAGAAGGCACAAAATTCTCAGGCCCAAACCTCTCCGGTGCATCACACCAAAGAGACATCTTCAAAGAAAAAGTGCAAGAGGAAGCACTTGGACTCCCCTGAAGAGTCCTTCTCAAAAGATACTGATTTTGATGAAGGGCAAGGTTCCCCTAAGTCATCCCCTAAAGATGTTTTCTTCTGTGACATCCTAGAAATCCATAAACAGAGGGATGGCTGGACTACCATTCAACCTTCCTCAGAGGAATTGGTATACCTAGAGGCTTTTCATGCCCAACCCTCTACCTCTTGTATTTCTCTGCCCACTGATGATGTTATTAAGTTGATTGCTTAGCTGGCTTGGAAGATACTGGACTCTGTCAAGTTGATCCCCAAGAGGCCTGATCGCATTCTCTCTTCCCCTAAAGATTAGCAACATTAGGCCAAAGGTATTCTTATGGATGCCATGGTTGTTGTAGCAGCCACTAAAAAGGAGTTTACTGATGAAAGTCCTACTATTTATCCTCCTAATAGAGAGTCTAGGATGATGGATAGATTTGGGAAGTGCGTATATGCTTCATCAACCTTTGCTGTCAGGTCCTTGAACTATATGGCACATTTTACTAGGCTTCAAAGAGAACTGATTAAAGAGCTTTCAGATATTTTTTCAGGAGCAGTAGCTGAGGGAGTTCGAGACAAAGTTGCATCTCAGTTCACCACCCTAGACTTAATCTCCAATTCATCCATGAGGTTAAATGCTGATGCTGCCAAAGGGACAACAAGAGCAGTGGGTTTGGGCTTAGCCATCAGGAGACACGCCTGGATGCTCTCCAATTCGTCCATGAGGCTAATTGCTCATGCTGCCGAAGGGGCAACAAGAGCAGCGGGTTCAGGCTTAACCAACAGGAAACATGCCTGGATGCACTTACGTAATTTCATGGAGCCATTTAAGTCTTCTTTCATCAGCGCTCTATTTGACAGATCATCCCTGCTTGGCCCCAAAGTTAAAGAGAATCTAGCCAGATGTGAGAAAGATGGGAAGACCCTTTCTACCATGGGCGTATGCTTTTCCAGTCCTCAGCGGCCTTATTCTAGAAACTAGAGAAGTGGAAGGCTATGGTTCAAAAAGAACCAAGGACCTTTCCAGGACTCACGTGGCACTGACTTCCCCCAGGGCAGATGGGGGAGTAATAATAGAAGATGCCATTCAAGAGCAGAAATGGAGTGCAGAATCAGGGTTCCAGAGACTCTTTCCCTGGTAACTCCTATCAGCACTTCTGAAAGGAGGCCCAATTGCCATCCTGTGGAGGCAGTCGGGATGATTATCCCTGCACCAATCTGCCTGGCTAGAAATAATGATGGACAGATGGGTGCAGAGAATCATTACCAGAGGTCACAACATCTCCATTTCAGAAGAACCAAAAAGACCAGTAAAGAATCCCGGATGTTCCACCCTGTCAAAAGGAGGCAGCAGTCATAGAAATTCAAAAACTGCTCGACAAAAGAGTCATCCAGGCAGTCCCACCAGACCAGAGAGCCTCCAGAATTTGCTCAAGATTTTCTGTAGTGGCAAAGAAAATAGGGGACTTGAAACCAATTTTGGACCTCAGTCAGTTGAACAAATCAGTTCAACAAACCAAATTCCAGATGTTCGCCGTTCAGTCTATACTTCCGTTCTTGGAAAAAGATGATTTGATGTGCTCAGTAGGTCTTCGGGATGCATATTAGCATATAAAAATGGACAGGTGATCCAGAAGATTCCTGCGATTCTAACTGGAAGCCAGTCACTATCAGTTCAAGGCACTGCCCTTTGGTCTCTCCACAGTCCCCAGGGTGTTCACCAAATGCATGGCAGTAGTAACTGCCCATCTCAGACTGCTAGGATTCTGAGTGTTTCCATATCTAGACAACTGGCTCCTTATAGCTCCCACCAGGCGTCAACTCCTAAAGGCACGAGATTACAATCCTCTCTTTTGTTCCAGCTTTAGGAATCACTATAAACTATGAAAAATTCCATCTAGAACCATCACAACACTTGGAGTTCATTGGAGCTATGCTCGAAACAGTCACTGGCTTTGCGTCACTTCCCCCAGAAAGACTCCAAAGGATCAGATCATAAGTGAGCCAGATCCTTTGAAGCAAGAAGGCGGTAAGACTCATTCTACAGGCTCTAGGGTCAATGGTAGCCTCTATCACTCTAGTTCTTTTGGCCAGATATCACATGCAAATTCTTCAGTGGCTTCTGGCCTCCCAATGGTCCTTGTTGAATCAACCATTGTCCCATCTGATTGTGATCACCAATTATTGCAAAGAAGACCTATGTTGGTGGCTTCACTCCAATGAAATATTATCAGGGCTGTCCCTTTGCTCTTCCTCAACCCAAAGCCATTGTTTCTTCCCCTTTTGAACCTTCAGCAACTTGTGACTTAAAATTCTTGTCCTGGAAAACCTTATTTTTAATAGCTATGACTTCTGTCAAGAAAGGTTGCTTCCGAGTCAGACAGCAGTCAGACCTTACATCTCCCAGTCTTTTTTACTAAATTTTCCAATAAAGGGGAATACTGTCTACATCTACTAGATGTGCACAGGCAGTTATATTTATACCTTCACAGAACAAAGGATATTAGAAAATCCGGCCAACTATATATTGCCCTTTTCTTCAGTCTCTTTAGACAGTCCAATATCTAAAGTTACCCTGGCAAAATGGCTTAAGGACTGTATTGCCTTTGTTTACATCAAAAAGGGACTCCACCCACCAGGTCCTGTAAAAGCACATTCAGCGAGATCTATAGCATATAGTGAATGCAACTTAAAAAAAAACAACTTTTTTTACATTATTTTTCCAAAAATTCCCACTATTTTTACAACTATGATCCGAAGCATGATTTATAAAGACAACTTTTGCAAAGGGAATTGCACAGTGGCACACATCAGATTTGACAAAAAGGTACTTAAAATTATTCATAGCTACTTTGTAGATGAAATTTTGTTTGGTATTCCAGATCCAGTGCAGTCCTTGAAGGAAAAGAGGAAAGATATAGGAAAACAGAAGATAGAGAGCTTCAGAGGAAGCATTGGGTGCTTTTTGGGCAAGAGAAATTCTTGAATTGAACAAAGTAATAGTAAATGCCCACTTTGACCTGCATGCTTTGTGATAAAGGGAGGAAATGAAGGATACGAAAAGGAGCTTGAAATCTGGTAAAGGATTCAGTACAAAGTGTTGAACAATGTACATGAGATTTAAAAATAATAGAAATGCTGCACAGTGTAGCACAGAAGGAGCTAACAACAGTAAACATGAGAGGCCCAAGACATAGTCATGTCAGCTGTCTGAAAGACCGAGAACAGTGTGACATGACATCTAGAAAACCTGAGTAGTAGTGGAATGCGCAGTGTCCCCTGCACACCTTATTCATGCATGCTAATCCTAACCCTGCCCCAGCCCTAAGTACTGCTGCACAATCTGGGCTAATGGATGGGAAATCGCAAATTCATTCCTGGGGTGGTTCCCACATCCCTTATGGACAGGGTAGTCTGTACAAATTGTCAAAATCCTGCTTACTGACCCTTATCTTTCCCCTAGAGATAGAAAATTGGTTAAGAGCTGGGTAAACTGTCTAGACTTGTAAGGGCTCTTGAGCCATTAGCCTAGTAATCTCCTGTGAACCTATGAAAGCAATGAAGAAGGCACTTGGACCCACACACATGCACCATCAAACAGATACAACACATGTATCCTATAACCTAACCCTTACTGTAATGCATAAACACTCATGCACACACCTTATTCTTTTCCTTACTACCGTATTTAGACACACTTTAAGTTCTGTTTTTTGACATAAATTGCACTCAGCATTAAGTCCATTCCAAATATTTCCCCAACCAAATACTCTGACAAAAAAACTGCAGTTCAACAGTGTCTGACAGCCATACACATATGCACGTACGTGCGCGCACACACACACACACACACACACACACACACACACACACACACACACACACACGTGTGTGTGTGTGTGTATTATAGATATAAATACTGAATAGTCAATTTACTCTACATCGACTATTCAGTTTAACAAATATATTTACTCTAATAGCTCCATATCCATTGTACATGTAGAAAATAAAATAAAATAAAAGATTGTTTAAATTGGAGATTATTATTACTACATATCAAAAAAAAATCAAGCCTTTTTTGCAGGGGTTAAGCCCCCTGCACCTCCCATATCCTAGCTACTTTAAATATATCAATTCGGAGAGTCCACAACAGTGAGGAAAAAAGAGAAATTTACTTCTTCATCTGTGTGCGATCTTGCCTAGAAAAAACTCTGCATCTCAGACGACTAGTAGAGTAAGAGAAAACAAATGGAAAGGATCGCTTAACACTGCTAAAACTAAATAAGATGATCAATCACATTAGACCATGTGCTCCTCGGCCCAACAAAATACAACAAAACACTATGTGTGTGTGTGTGTGTGTGTGTGTGTGTGTGTGTGTGTGTATATATATATATATATATATATATATATATATATGTGTGTGTGTGTGTGTGTGTATATATATATATATATATATATATATATGTGTATATATATATATATGTGTGTGTGTGTGTGTGTGTGTGTGTGTGTGTATATATTTATTTTTATTTATTTATTTATTTTACATTTGTTGACTGGGATAGTCTAACTGGGTTTATGTCCATTTTCAGTAGAGTCTCAGGGAGATAAGCTCCAAGAGATTACTAGACTACTAACATACAGGTACTAGTTGTTATACAGTTAAATACTACAAATTTTAAACAGTTCAGGAATCTTCACAGTTTATACAAAAAACATGTTACAAGCATTTGATAAGATATTTTAGACTTTATGTACAAGACTTCATTAGTAACTAGAAAGTAATTCTTAAACAAATGCATACTTCAGGTTTCAACAGTTCAGCAATGCTCACAGTTTAAACAATACTTGTTGCCTGCCTTAGGTAGGATGCTTTAGAATTATATGCAGAAGAATTTAACTAGGTATTTTAAATTATCTCTATTAGGATAAGATATGTTTTTGCCAAGGATAGGCCTTGATCTAAAAAGACACAGAGCAGGAATTAGGTCTTAGAGGGTATTTGGGATATAGTATGAGATTAGTCTGGATTTGTACAAGGACATAACCAATCGGTTTTAAGATAGAGTTTCAGATTGTGTTTAAAAAATGTAAATGAAGACAGTGATGTAAGTTCATGGGGGAGTTGGTTCCAATACTTTCCAACTGCATTTGAGAACACAGCATCTCCTGCCATGTTATTAGATTTGCATGTTAATACAAGTAGTTTATTAGATCAGCATAAAGTTGAAAGGTTCTTGTATTGGGTGATGAGACTAGCAAGTATTGGGGTATTGGTAGGTTGGAAAAGGGTTTTGTGCGCAGTGGTGAGTTACTTAAATTGAATCTGATTCAGAAGCTCTAACCAGCCTAATTGTTTCAGATTATGGCAGTGATGGGTCCTAAAGGAGGAAGCAGTAGCAAATCTGACAATGCTATTTTAAGAGTTGGCTAGCTTGTTAAGGTTGTTTTTTGACAAGTTAATATATATGGAAGAAGCATAAAGAAGTATGGAGATAAGTTGGGAATAGGCAATAGTGGTTCTGGCTAGTGGGGAGAGAAAGGGTTTTATCCTATAGAGGGAGCCTAGTTTCGTGTTGACAGTTTTTATGGTGTTGTTGATATGGGTTTCAAAGTTCAGGTTGTTATCAATGGTTACCCCTAGAAGTTTAGTTGTTGGATCGGGAGATATGAGTGTACCATTAATGGATAAGACTGAAAAGTTCATTGGGAGTGATTTACGGGTAGGAGTGAAGAGGAGGAGTTTGTTTTTTTGGGGGTTCAAGAGGAGGGAGCGTTGTAGAAACCAATTTTCTGTTTTATTGAACATTGTCTGAGTTAGAGTCTGTAGTTGGGATTGAGATTTAGCTGAGCAGATTATTGTCAAATCATCTGCGTATTGTACACAGTTAGTTAAAGGAATAGCTAGGTTGATATTTATATAATATATATAAATGTGTGTATATATATATATATATATATATATATGTGTGTGTGTGTGTGTGTGTGTGTACATATATATATATATATATGTGTGTGTGTGTGTGTGTGTGTGTGTGTGTGTGTATATATATATATCCATATGCTGTAAATAAATCAAAAGGTGCTTCAACAAAGTATTAGTTTAAGGGTGTGCACACGTATGCAACCAGCTTATTGTACATTTTTTATTTCTTATATTTTTCCCCTAACAGATTTGTTTGTTTTTCAATTGAATTGCACAGGTTATAGATCACATTAAAGGGGGGAAAAGTTTTGAAATGATTTATTGTGGTCTCATTTTTTTTATCACAAAAACCCGGCATTTTAACAGGAGTGTGTACACTTTTTATATCCACTGTGCATGTGTGTGTGTGTGTGTGTGTGTGTGTGTGTGTGTGTGTGTGTGTATATATAAATATATATATATATATATTGTATATAATATATATAATATTTATATGCGTTGTGTATGTGAGTGTATGTGTGTGTATATATATATATATATATATATATATATATATATATATATATATATATATGTATACACACACACACACACACACACACACATATATATATATGTGTATATAAAATGGGTGTGTGACTTATGCAAGCACACACATGCATAAACATAACATAGATTTAGTGTTTTTATGCAGACTGGCTCTATTGCAAGTCATACTTCATTGAGACTACTACATTTTGAAGTGTTGGTGTTGCCCTGTAGCAAGTGTTTTTGATGGTCTGTGCCTCTCCAAACCTCCCTCTGGATGGGTTCCCCACACACTCTGCTTTCCTAATCACAATCAGTGCCAGGTTCACACCAGCACTGGTGAAAGGTGTCAGCTTGATTTGTGTCTGTATTGTCTAGTGGCTTTGAACATAGCTTAAAGTATTCACTAAGAGGAAAATAGTATCCTAGATAACAGAAACACAAGTACATAGCATATAATAATATTTTTTCAAAGAATTGTAAACATCTTTTGGACTGCACATCTTATTTGTGACATATAAAGTTGCCAATAAACTGTAAATGGAAAAAAGAGAGGTATCTACTGTGAAGAAAGGAGATACTACCAGCCCAGCTAGCTGGAATTTTGTAAATTATTATATGTCACTGGTGAATATCGAAATGATTTATATAAGATGCTTGTGTTTCAAATCTATCAGAAGTGTATGTCATGTGTATATCAAACTGCTTGCACAGAAGAGTGTGTTGAAAAGGGTATTTGCAGAGTGCTGTTTGAAATGTAGCCACAGTGTGCTATAGTGGAAGAGAACAGAAATGTACATGCACTATTGTAACTGTTTAAATGTATATATTTTAACAGTGGAAACTGGAATACAAGAGGTTAACTTCAGAACAATAGCTGAAATTAAGTTACTTTATGGCTAGGCCATAAAAGATGATATATTTCAGTTTTAAATGCAACAAGAGACATAATGTCTGTACTTGGAAACTTTCTGTATTGTCTTTAAGGTGAAATAATTGCTAATCTTGAAAGCATGAAGGAATGCAATTGTTTTATGACTTCCAGCATCTGCCAGAGATCTGAGGAGAAGCCCTTGTCTGCATACTTTTACAGGTAGACGGTAAATGCTGCCAGCTTTTAGCATTGGGATTTGGGCCTGGGAACTATAAGTCAGATGACAAGAAATGTCATTCTGCAAGCTATCCCAGCAGTAATATTTTAGATATTAATTTGAGAAGTCTCTTAGTGAGACAGAACATTTTGCATTCTGTCTTGGATTTGACAACAACTAGAAAATCCATTCACTACATCTGCTTTACTGTATTAGTAAGTTCTTGGATTATAGTAATTCTCTTAGATTCGGTCAGGAGTATGGTGAAGCTTAGTTTAGATATTTTTCTTTCTTTATTTGATACTGTCCTGTAATGTTGTTTTAAATTATTCCTGTGGTTTTGAACTCTCATGTCACTGTGAATATATATTTAGTATTGTCTCATTCTTTTATTATTATTAAATAGACTTAAACCTTTTATTATGGCTGATCTGTGTAGAGTATTTCAGTTTTAAGTGTACTTGCACATTTATTTCGTGGCACTGTGTGTGCCACTCCTAATAGCCTTGCTCTTGGTCAAACTGCCGTTTGTGTTAATATTAATATTACACAGTAAGATTGGACACCCATTGTTAAGGGCCTTAAAGTAGCTGATGAGGAGTTGACTGGTGGCAGTGGTAACTACCTTATACTCTGGGCAGAAGGGGGGCATAGCTACTAAATCTGTGCCAGCCCTTCCCAGGTGTGTGTGTGTGTGTGTGTGTGTGTGTGTGTGTGTGTGTGTGTGTGTGTGTGTGTGTGTGTGTGTGTGTCTGTGTGTGTGTGTGTGTGTGTGTGTGTGTAAATCAAACCTCAAAGTATGTGTGCGTCAGCTACTTGGGCAGGGACACGAAGCACTGGTTGGACAGAGAGGGAGCTTGGGGTCTTGGCTTGGTCACTCAGCTGAGATCTGAAATCTTTAGCTGTGGCAGTGGGCAGTCTTATTGGGGATCTGGAGGAAGAGTGAGAAATCAGTGATGGATTGGCTGTGGTCTCTGTGTGCTCTTAAGGGAAATTGCACTCGATGCAAAGAGCTCCATCTGGAAATACTGTGTGTGTGTACTTGTTATCTTCCCAGTGAATGTCCCCCACTGTTGTCAGTGGTGAGAATTGAGGCTCCTTGATTACTGGTCCAGTGGTGGGTTGTCACATCCACTAATGTGGAAGTATTAAGTGTGTTTATGTATGTATGTATGTACGTACGTACGTACAGTGAATATAGAAAGTGTACACACCCTTGGTAAAATGCCAGGTTTTTGTGATATAAACAAAAATGAGACCACAACAAATCATTTCAAAACGTTTCCCACCTTTAATGTGATCTATAACCTGTACAATTCGATTGAAAAACAAATCTGTTAGGGGAAAAAATATAAAAAAAATAAAAAATGTACAATAAGCTGGTTGCATAAATGTGCACACCCTTAACAAATACTTTGTTGAAGAACCTTTTGATTTAATTATAGCATTCAGTCTTCTTGGGTAGGAGTCTATCAGCATGGCATACCATGACTTGGCAGTATTTGCCCACTCTTCCTTGCAGAAGCACTCCAAATCTGTTATTGCGAGGGCATCTCTTGTTCACAGACATCTTCAGGTCACCCCACAGATTTTCTGTTGGATTTAGGTCTGGGTTCTGGCTGGGCCATTCCAAAACTCTAAATCTGAAGTTGTTAATCTTCTTCCTATTCATCACTGATGGGTTCGGTTCTGAGCCCTCGGAACTGAGTCGGTCTTATACCAAGCTTGCATGCACCAAAAAGTCTCGAGCTAAGCTGCTTCCCACAATGCTCTTCATTCAGTTACCCCAGATCTCGTTTGCCATGCAGCCATTTAGCAGCGTTTTACCGAGCTCTCCAGCTATGTGTTGTATTTTTCAAATTTTATAAGTATTTGTGAGTTATTTTCTGTCTAATTATTATATTTCTCTATTTTCACACTCAGCTCTACCCACAGGTATCTCTTTTATTGTACCATTGTTGGTATTTCTTTCTGTCTAACTTTTAACTCTCTGGTGAAGTTTCAGCCAGAAACTAGTAGTCCATTGGTCGTTTTGGGCCAATTCTAGCTCCTTTCAGCCCCTGCTATAAAACACGCTAAACACGCGTTTTCCAGCTTGTACCAACTCAGCACAGATCCTCTTGGTGGCCTGCAGAGTGATCCAAGCAGCAGAGAGCTAAAAGAGTGACTTTCTACCAGATATAAGTATTTTTGTGGCTTTCCCACTGTTATTTAAGCTAGCGACTGCATTTCGCCTGTTTTACTGCTACTTTAAGTGATTTCTGCATTTTACACTGTTTATTGCACTTTAAGTTACTAATTGTTGCAAATTGTTTCTGTAGGCTACACACTAAAGTGCGCCAGCCGATTTACAGCATTTATAGCATTTACTGTCTGTTTTTTTCCTTGTCTCTGTAAAAAAAACAAAAAAACAAAAAAAAAAAAAATCTCTTGTTTTCCCGCCTTACTGAACTAGAGTAGTCCAGTTTCAGAGTTGCTGATCCCTGGGCTTTGTTTTTAGTTCCTGTTACTGATCCATTGCCTTATTAGGGAGGAGGGAAGTTTCTTTGCTTACCAGTGGGAGTGGGAAGCACTGAGCAGCCTTTCTGTCTGATTTGGTGAAGTTTCAGCCAGAAACTAGTAGTCCATTGGTCGTTTTGGGCCAATTCCTTGCTCCTTTCAGCCCCCTGCTATAAAACACGCTAAACACGCTTTTTTCCAGCTTGTACCAACTCAGCACAGATCCTCGTGGTGGCCTGCAGAGTGATCCAAGCAGCAGAGAGCTAAAAGAGTGACTTTCTACCAGATATAAGTATTTTTGTGGCTTTCCCACAGTTATTAAGCTAGCGACTGCATTTCGCCTGTTTTACTGCTACTTTAAGTGATTTCTGCATTTTACACTGTTTATTGCACTTTAAGTTACTAATTGTTGCAAATTGTTTCTGTAGGCTACACACTAAAGTGTGCTAGCCGATTTACAGCATTTATAGCATTTACTGTCTGTTTTTTCCCTTGTCTCTGTAATAAAACAAAAAAATCTCTTGTTTTCCCGCCTTACTGAACTAGAGTAGTCCAGTTTCTGAGTTGCTGATCCCTGGGCTTTGTTTTTAGTTCCTGTTACTGATCCATTGCCTTATTAGGGAGGAGGGAAGTTTCTTTGCTTACCAGTGGGAGTGGGAAGCACTGAGCAGCCTTTCTGTCCGACGGTGAAGTTTCAGCCAGAAACTAGTAGTCCATTGGTCGTTTTGGGCCAATTCCTAGCTCCTTTCAGCCCCCTGCTATAAAACACGCTAAACACGCGTTTTCCAGCTTGTACCAACTCAGCACAGATCCTCTTGGTGGCCTGCAGAGTGATCCAAGCAGCAGAGAGCTAAAAGAGTGACTTTCTACCAGATATAAGTATTTTTGTGGCTTTCCCACTGTTATTTAAGCTAGCGACTGCATTTCGCCTGTTTTACTGCTACTTTAAGTGATTTCTGCATTTTACACTGTTTATTGCACTTTAAGTTACTAATTGTTGCAAATTGTTTCTGTAGGCTACACACTAAAGTGCGCTAGCCGATTTACAGCATTTATAGCATTTACTGTCTGTTTTTTTCCTTGTCTCTGTAATAAAACAAAAAATCTCTTGTTTTCCGCCTTACTGAACTAGAGTAGTCCAGTTTCAGAGTTGCTGATCCCTGGGCTTTGTTTTTAGTTCCTGTTACTGATCCATTGCCTTATTAGGAAGGAGGGAAGTTTCTTTGCTTACCAGTGGGAGTGGGAAGCACTGAGCGACCTTTTTGTCCGATTTGGTGAAGTTTCAGCCAGAAACTAGTAGTCCATTGGTCGTTTTGGGCCAATTCCTAGCTCCCTTCAGCCCCCTGCTATAAAACACGCTTAAACGCTGGCAAGCGGGATTTAAGCGAGTTACCACTGTTGCACACAAGAGCAGCAGTGGTTAAACAAGGTTAAATTATTTGGGCCATCTAAATTCCACTCTTCCAATTTTCCCTTAGAACTACCTTCCTCGAGCTGTACTGCTGATCTAACCAGCATATCCTATAACTGAAAAGTTCATCTCTACTTGATTCCCAAGTAGACTATTCTCTATCTGTAAAGCCTAGCACTTACTCCTACAGTACTTGCACATTGATAAAGCACTCTTATTATAGATAGTACCCCACCAGCCTAAAACCCACTTCCCCCGGAGTCCTTTGAAAGTCTCTTTATCTACTACTTCTAGTATGTCGAGGGATCAGTTGCTAGTGTCCTCTCCAGCTCAACTGGTGAACCTGGGAATATTGAGGCAATGTTACAATTGCCTCAAGTACACAGACAATCCTCTCCTTCTCCCACAAAACACAAATACATGCGAGAGATGCAACTATACGGCCAAACTGGAGGCTGAGCTCTCTCAACATAGGACTGGCAAGACCAGACAGGAGGAGAAGGTAACCACACACAATACATACCCAGTCACACATGGTACCATCACAACTTCAAATCATACACATACTCACACAAAGACATACTCGAGGCTCTGATCAAAAATTTACCAAAACAGCAGAGGCCACCAAAGCAGACACCCAAACAACTACCACCTCACGACCCAACACATGCAACACATAGACCACACAGTCAGAGTGTCAAACAGTCACAGCCCTTAAGGCCAAACAAAATGCCAGACACACTTGTCATTGGTGATTCCATAGTCAGACACACTGACGTCCGCTCACCAGACTGAGTAAAGAGAAGGTCACCGTAAGCTGCCTGTCGGGCTAGAATCTGCCACATAACGCAAGCACTCAGGTCTCTCAACAGCAGGTACAAGTACGACTCAGTCATTGTCCACGCTGGTGTCAACGACCTGAGACGTACCTCCTTGGACTAAATGAAAAGGGACATCGAGGAGCTCTCTGATTATGTAGCCCAGGCAGGTATGACCGTGACCTTGAGCAGTATCCTACCTTCACCTAGAATGATGCCACAATACAGTGATAAGATGATCAGCTTTAATAATTGGCTTAAATTCTGGTGTCATTCAAAGGGGATCCAATGTCTGTCTGCCTGGGATGACATACTGGACAAGCCACGCTGCCGCAAGGGCGGCTTGCACCTGTCACCCTGGGCTTCCGGATATTGGCAAAGGCTCTTGCCACCCCATAGTGCCTTTTAGGCAAGGCTCAAATTCTAAACCTACCACCCTAGAACACCAAAAGGAAAAAACTAAGGGTAATGCTGCTCAATGCCAGAAGTCTCAATCTCAAGATGCACGCACTCGAGGCCCTTCTCAATATGGAGAACATCGATGTCTGTGCTGTGACAGAAACCTGGTTCAAGGCTCCTGAGAGCACCCCAGCACTAACAGGTTTCACCTCATATCATGCGTTCCGCCCCAAAATCCGGACAACACCAAGAAAGGAGGGGGTGTCCATATTCATAAAGGACACCCACACCAAGGTAGTGGCAACGCACGATGCATCGGAGACCATCCAGGTGCAATTAACCATAGGCAAGACTGCTCTGCAATTTGTAGCATGTTACAGGCCACCCTCTCAAACTCAGGAACCTCACATGGCCTTCCTGAAAACATTGGAGGGGATAAATGTATCTCCAAACACCATCATAATAGGTGACTTCAACTACCCTAATATAGACTGGGAACACTACTCAAGCCCGAACACTCTAACCCAAAGATTCATGGAGTTCATAAATGCCATGGAACAACTAGTCACCATCCCCACCCCACAAGAGAAGAAAACATACTTGATCTCATCATCACGAACATGGGATCAAAATGTTCAACACCGGAAGTATACCCCTCACTGGTGAGATCAGATCATAAACTAATCTCGCTGGAGGTCCTCATCCCGCCCCCACCTGAAACAAAAAAGACCACAGTGGAAAACTTCTCAAAAGCCGATTTCACACTTCTAAAAACTAGTGTGGTCTCCTTTAAGGCCCCTGAGCCAGTGGTAAACATTACTCAAACCGCTGAATCACTTACAAATGCCTTCTACCAGCACCTACAGGACTGCATAGATCAGGCAATCCCAAACAAAACTAAGACTCTCTGTACCAAAGGCAAGCGTCCAGTCTGGTGGACCCCAGCCATAAACAAGCTCTACAACAAAGGAGGAAGCTACTACAAGATAGAGCAAAATCCTTGAAAGGTAAGACACCTTTGATCATTATAAGTAAAAACTAAGAGCTCTCATAAAATCATCCAAGGCAAATTTTGAGAGAAAAATCGCCAAGGACTCTAAAGAGAATCATAAGGCCTTCTTTAGCTATGCTAGAAACCTAGGAGGAAACTCCCAGATATGCTCAGAATTAGTTCAAAATGATGTGAAAATTACTGAACCTACACACATTGCCAACATACTGGCTGACAGGTTCAGTGCAAACTTCTCCCTCTCCCCAAAGGAGAAATATCTATTCCATAGGATTTTAGCCCCACAAACATCTCCAACGCCCAGGTGAGAACTGCCCTCACTAAGGCAAAAAACACAGCATCCATGGGACGGGATGGTGTCCCCGGCTGTGTGCTTCACGAACTCAACGAGGAATTAAACCCACAGTTAGGACAGCTGTTTAATCTTAGCCTCACCTCAGGATCATTACCCAAGGAGTGGCGCATGGCGACTGTGGTCCCACTTCATAAGGGCGGTGCCTCCACAGACCCTGGAAATTACTGCCCCATTAGCTTGACAAGCCTTATCTGCAAAGCCATGGAGAGGATCATAATGGAACTCATAAATAAAGACATAGGAACTTGCAGACTTTGGATCCAACCCAGTTTGGCTTTGTCAAAGGCAGATCCTGCCTCTTAAACTTGGTTGACTTTTGAGACAGTCACCAAGGCCATTGATGAGGAAAGGCAGTCCATACTGCCTACTTCGACCTGGCAAAGGCCTTCGACACAATACCCCACTCAGGTATCATCGAAAAACTCATCAGCTTGAATGTAAACCCATACATCACAAGATGGGTTGCAAACTGGCTAAGTGACAGAACCCACAGGGTCAGAGTTGCTGGAGCCATGTCAGACTCAAAGCCTGTCACAAGTGGTGTCCCACAGGCTCAGTCCTGGGTCCACTCTTGTTCGGCATCTACTTTTCTGAAGTACAAGCAAACACAGGAGGGTTATGGCTGACAAAGTTTGCAGATGACTGCAAACTGGGCCATAGTCGAAAACACATCTGACACAGATATCCTCCAGAAGGGCCTCACAGAAACGGATAACTGGTGCCAGAGCCATGGCCTGAAGTTAAACGCCAAAAATGCATAGTCATACCCTTGGGAAAAACAAGGTTACCCCTAGCTACCATATAGGTGGCAATCCAATGAGCACAGAAAAAGTCATCAGGGATCTGGGGACCCAGGTTGACAGTAGCCTTTCGTTTGACACTCATGTTGCTAAAGTAGTTAGGAAAACCTTCTATATCGCCCACCTGATCATGAAGGGATTCACATCTAGATCAAGGGAGATCATCGCTCCCATGTACACATAACTCATTAGACCTATGATTGAGTACAATGTCCCGTTCTGAATGTATCTGACCAGACACCTGCTGCAGCTTGAAAGGCCCCAAAAGTTCCTCACCAAAAGGATAAAGGGTCTCAAAAATATGTCTTATGCTGCCCGACTGAAAGAACTCCAGCTCTATTCAGTCTCATACCGCTTGCTCAGAGGTGACCTGTGCCTGACATATAAGGCCATGTCAAACCCAGATTTGATGAATATGCTTCACCTCAAAAATCTAGATCCCTCAGAACCACAAGGGTGGGAGACTTAAACCTTGACACGGTTATAAATAGAACGTGCTGGAGGGACAGATTCATCACCCAGAGACTCCCTATGCTGTGGAACAAAATCCCGGTACATGTGAGGCAGAGCACCTCTCTGGCCTTGTTCAAGAGGAATCTTGACCAATGGATGGGAGATTGCAGATATACCCCAGGGATTACTTCAGTGTCACTGCTTGACAGAGGCACAGCAAAATGATAGGCATAGTTTTTATTCAAACTAAAGGGGTGGCGAAAGCCACATAACTATGGGCTAGACTTATAAATGCCCTTGGGCAGATAGCTTAGTATGAACCTATGAACCTATGAACAATAGCTGAAATTAAGTTACTTTATGGCTAGGCCATAAAAGATGGTATATTTCAGTTTTAAATGCAACAAGAGACACAATGTCTGTACTTGGAAACTTTCTGTATTGTCTTTAAGGTGAAATAATTACTAATCTTGAAAGCATGAAGGAATGCAATTGTTTTATGACTTCCAGCATCTGCCAGAGATCTGAGGAGAAGCCCTTGTCTGCATACTTTTACAGGTAGACGGTAAATGCTGCCAGCTTTTAGCATTGGGATTTGGGCCTGGGAACTATAAGTCAGATGACAAGAAATGTCATTCTGCAAGCTATCCCAGCAGTAATATTTTAGATATTAATTTGAGAAGTCTCTTAGTGAGACAGAACATTTTGCATTCTGTCTTGGATTTGACAACAACTAGAAAATCCATTCAGTACATCTGCTTTACTGTATTAGTAAGTTCTTGGATTATAGTAATTCTCTTAGATTCGGTCAGGAGTATGGTGAAGCTTAGTTTAGATATTTTTCTTTCTTTATTTGATACTGTCCTGTAATGTTGTTTTAAATTATTCCTGTGGTTTTGAACTCTCATGTCACTGTGAATATATATTTAGTATTGTCTCATTCTTTTATTATTATTAAATAGACTTAAACCTTTTATTATGGCTGATCTGTGTAGAGTATTTCAGTTTTAAGTGTACTTGCACATTTATTTCATGGCACTGTGTGTGCCACTCCTAATAGCCTTGCTCTTGGTCAAACTGCCGTTTGTGTTAATATTAATATTACACAGTAAGATTGGACACCCATTGTTAAGGGCCTTAAAGTAGCTGATGAGGAGTTGACTGGTGGCAGTGGTAACTACCCTATACTCTGGGCAGAAGGGGGGCATAGCTACTAAATCTGTGCCAGCCCTTCCCAGGTGTGTGTGTGTGTGTGTGTGTGTGTGTGTGTGTGTGTGTGTGTGTGTGTGTGTGTGTGTGTGTGTGTGTGTGTGTGTGTGTGTGTAAATCAAACCTCAAAGTATGTGTGCGTCAGCTACTTGGGCAGGGACACGAAGCACTGGTTGGACAGAGAGGGAGCTTGGGGTCTTGGCTTGGTCACTCAGCTGAGATCTGAAATCTTTAGCTGTGGCAGTGGGCAGTCTTATTGGGGATCTGGAGGAAGAGTGAGAAATCAGTGACGGACTGGCTGTGGTCTCTGTGTGCTCTTAAGGGAAATTGCACTTGATGCAAAGAGCTCCATCTGGAAATACTGTGTGTGTGTGTGCTTGTTATCTTCCCAGTGAATGTCCCCCACTGTTGTCAGTGGTGAGGATTGAGGCTCCTTGATTACTGGTCCAGTGGTGGGTTGTCACATCCACTAATGTGGAAGTATTAAGTGTGTTTATGTATGTATGTATGTATGTATGTACGTACGTACGTACAGTGAATATAGAAAGTGTACACACCCTTGGTAAAATGCCAGGTTTTTGTGATATAAACAAAAATGAAACCACAACAAATCATTTCAAAACGTTTCCCACCTTTAATGTGATCTATAACCTGTACAATTCAATTGAAAAACAAATCTGTTAGGGGAAAAAATATAAAAAAAAAAAATGTACAATAAGCTGGTTACATAAATGTGCACACCCTTAACTAATACTTTGTTGAAGCACCTTTTGATTTAATTATAGCATTCAGTCTTCTTGGGTAGGAGTCTATCAGCATGACACATCTTGACTTGGCAATATTTTCCCACTCTTCCTTGCAGAAGCACTCCAAATCTGTTAGATTGCGAGGGCATCTCTTGTGCACAGCCCTCTTCAGGTCACCCCACAGATTTTCTGTTGGATTTAGGTCTGGGTTCTGGCTGGGCCATTCCAAAACTCTAAATCTGAAGTTGTTAATCTTCTTCCTATTCATCACTGATGGGTTTGGTTCTGAGCCCTCGGAACTGAGTCGGTCTTATACCAAGCTTGCATGCACCAAAAAGTCTCGAGCTAAGCTGCTTCCCACAATGCTCTTCATTCAGTTACCCCAGATCTCGTTTGCCATGCAGCCATTTAGCAGCATTTTACCGAGCTCTCCAGCTATGTGTTGTATTTTTCAAATTTTATAAGTATTTGTGAGTTATTTTCTGTCTAATTATTATATTTCTCTATTTTCACACTCAGCTCTACCCACAGGTATCTCTTTTATTGTACCATTGTTGGTATTTTCCCTTTTTACCCTTGTGGTATTCCCACTGCCATTGTTGTTATTAACCTCTGTCTCTAACTTTTCTTTCTAGTTAGCGTTGTGTGTGTTGCTGTTGTTATGTCTGAAAAGAAAGGGACTACGGGGTTTAAACACTGCTCTTCTTGCAGTGGTAAACTCCCGAATAGTGATCTTCATGAGGAATGTGTGTATTGTTTGGGGCTTCCGCACTTATCGGCAAAACTTCCCTGTGACATTTGTGCCAGCTTCAGTCAGCGGACGCTGAATGAAAAATGAAACAAGTTAATCCTCAAGGGCCTGCTTCCTTCTCTTTTTTTCGGAGGCTATTTCTGCGTCAGAGGTCTCATTCCCCTCCTTCTGTGGAAAAAAACGTCCTCATTCTGACCCCTCTTCACCTGCTGGTGATAGGGGCAAGACTCATAAGTACAAGGCCCATAAGACTTCTACCGAGCATCAACTCGCCTCCTCGGTTTTGACTACCTCGGCTCTGACTTTGGCTCCAGTGGTTCATTCAGAAGTTGCCATGATTGCCTCAACGCCAGTCCCAGCACTGACTACTACGTCTCCCACTGCAACTTCGGTTCCAGTCATTTTGTCTGCCTCTACCTCGGCACCGGCATCCCCCATTTCCGCTCCATTGGTTCCGACAACATCTTCAGAGCCAATATTGACCTCCACCACAGCTGTGACTTTGGCTCCGATTATTCCCCTGCTACCAGTTTCTAAACTGGAATCCTCGGTGCCATTTGTCAATCCACCACGGACCCAGTGCTCCCAGTCTGCGGATAAGCCTTCAGCCCCTTTTTGGACCGGCCAGATTCCCCCCTCAGGGTCATTGGTAAGGTCCACCAGGAGACTTTCTGAATTGGATGTGGTGTGCCTCTTTGATCAGCTGCTGACTGCCATGGGAATTACAAATTTTCCTATAGCCCACCACACTCCGGGTTTTGGGTCCATTGCCCCAGCGATCCCCCAAATATTCTCCTCCCTTGGAACCCTCAGTTCCGAGGCTCATATTTCCAACGTTTACAAGAGGACCCCTTGCCTCGGTGCTGACATTGACCATTTCTGAGGCTCCGAAGCCCCTTTGGGTGTCTGTTCTGTTTGAACCCACTCTTCCTCAATCTCATGCTTGGGGGGGGGTGGAACCCACAGTTTCGGTTGTTTCGCCGGTTTCATCTTTGCGTCCGAGGGTGACTTCTGCCCCAGTTTTTCTTGAGGCTCCGTCCCCGGGAGCGGACCACTTGGAGTGGGGTGTGACTTCGGTTTCGAAATTGTCTTCTTTGATTCTGGGCTCCCATTCCTCTTTAGGCGGGCCTGCTTTCCAGGTGATGGAGAGGGTGCTTGCTTTGAGCAACCCTCCTATGTCGGAACTGCCACCTGTTCCCTCTGAGCTGCAGCTATCAAAGGCCACCCCCAGGACTCCGAGAGCGCAAGACCCAGGAAAACCCTGTACAGGGTATTTCCCTTTCTGAGTCTTCTTTGGATGTTCCCACTGAAGAACCCCCTCGGAAGTGGGCGTGTAAGAGGAAACACATGAACTCCCCAGAGGAGTCCCTCATGGAAGATACGGACTACGATGATGGGGAAGGGTCCACACGGTTACCCCTGATGATGTCTCATTTGGAGACATCCTGGAAATCTTGAAGCAGAGGGGTGACTGGAAGCCTTCCAACCCTTCCTCGGAGAATCTGTATTCCTGCAGGCTTTCCGCTCTCGGCCATCTACTTCTTGGGTGACCCCCTCTGCCGATGACTTAGTTAAGCTCATCATGCAGCAAGCTTGAAAGAATCCCAACACCATTGAGGCCATCTCCAGGAGATCAGATAAGATGCTCTCCCCTCCAGAGGATCAACCCCATTGGTCTAGGGGTTTGCCAGTAGATGCTATAGTGGTGGCGGCGGCCACGAAAAAGGACCTTGTGGAGGAAAGTCCTACAGTCCACCCGCCCAACAGAGAGTCCTGGGTGGTGGATAGGTTAGGGAAGTGAGTTTTTGCTTCAGCGACCATTGCTGTCAGGTCCCTGAACTTTTTGGGACATTTTACAAGGCTCCAGAGAGATCTCCTCACCGAGCTCTCTGGAAACCTCACAGGTCAAGTTTCGGACGGGGCACGTGATAGAGTAGCTTCCCAACTTGCCACCCTAGAGTCAATTTCCAACTCGTCCATGAGGTTGCTGTCCCACGCAACCGAAGGAGTGGCTAGAGCTGCTGGTGCAGGCGTAGTTATGAGACGCCATGCCTGGATGCACATTTGTGACCTCACGGACTCCTTCAAGTCTTCCTTTTTAAATGCCCCTATCGAACAATCAGTTCTGTTCAGTTCTAAGGTCAAGGACACATTAGCCAGGTGCGAACAAGACAGGAAGACCTTGGCTGCCGTGAGTCTACATTTTTCTAAACCTCAACATTCCTTCTCCAGGAACCAGAAGAGTGGAAACATGTGGCACAGAAAGTCTCAAGGTCCTTTCCGTGAGGCACATGGTGAGGAACTCCCCCAGAGGCAGAGTGGGTTCCAATAATGGAAGATGCCCCTTTTGGGGCAGTGGGGGTCCCCAAAATCAGGACTCCAGTGATTCTTTCTTGGGAAGACTGTATCAGTGCTCCTGAAGCGCTGCCTGATTGCTTTCCCCTGCAAGCAGTTTGGGCTTGTTTCTCTCTGCACCTAGCTGTCTGGCTGTCTATTACAAACAATCAATGGGTGCAGAGAATAATTTCCAAAGGCTATCACATCCCCCTGATATCTTACTCAAGACCTCCGAAATCCCTTCCCGATAGTCAAAGGGAGGAGGCAACATCCGAAATAAGAAAGCTATGTCAAAAGTGAGTCATCCAACAGGTCCCCCCAGTCCAGTGTGGATCCGGTTTTTATTCAAGATTCTTTTTAGTGCCAAAAAAGACCGGGGACTGGCGGCCCATTTTGGATCTCCGCCAACTAAACAAGTCAGTAGTTCAGACCAAGTTCCGCATGGTCACGATTCAGTCCATCCTCCCTTTTCTTCGGGAGGGTGTGTGGATGTGCTCGATAGACCTCCGGGATGCGTATTACCACATCAAAATGCAGAAATGCCCCAGGAGTCTCCTTTGCTTCTGGCTGGGAGCCAATCATTACCAATTCAGAGCCCTGACATTCAGTCTGTCGATGGCCCCCAGAGTGTTCACGAAATGCCTAGCAGTGGTCACGGCTCATCTGAGACTTCAGGGATTCCAAGTGTTTCCATATTTAGACGATTGGCTCCTCTCCGCCCCTACCAAGCGCCTCCTGGTCAAGGTCCTCTGCTACACTCTGGTTCTAGTGAGTCACTGGGCATCACCATTCACTGGGAAAAATCCAACCTTCAGCCCTCACAACTGGAATTTATAGGGGCAGTACTCAACACTCAAACAAGTCTGGTCTCTCTTCCCTGTCACAGGCTTCAGAGATTAAGGGCACAAGTTCAAGTGACACTCTGTCAAAGAAAGGTGTCTGCAAGGGACATTCTTCAGGCTCTGGGGTCTATGGCGGCAGCCATCTTGATTCTTCCCCTAGCCAGATTACATATGAGACTGCTACAATGGCTCCTTCTGTCCCAGTGGATATCCAGACTTCATCCCCTGACTTCACAGATTTTCATCACCAACTCCTGCAAACAAGATCTCCTGTGGTGGATGAGTACAGACAAAAATCTTTGGTGTCCCCCCTTCCAGGCTCCCCAACCCAGCGCCACGGTGGCCATGGATGCTTCCCTGATAGGGTGGGGGGCCAGTCAGTCCAAGGCACGTGGTCTAGTATAGAGGTCAACTTGCATATCAATGTCCTGGAGTTAAGAGCGGTGCTATTGGCATTGCAAGCATTCCATCCACTCCTTTCATCAGGAACAATTGCTATCCAGTTGGACAACATGTCCATTGTCTGGTACATAAACAAGGAGGGACCAAATCCTACCCCCTCTGTCTCAAAGCCATGAGAATCTGGCAGTGGGCGATAGCTTCCAACAGCTTTCTAATCACGATGCATATCCCGGGCAGCGCCAACATGATTGTGGACAAGCTGAGCAGATGCATCCTTCATCCTCACGAGTGGTCTCAATTCGAGTGTGAAGGCAGAAATTTTCAGCCATTGGGGCCAGCCATGCTGCAACCTTTTCGCCTCCCCCTTGAACACAAAATGCAGCAGTAACTTTGCCCTTTTTCCCCCTCACGGGGAGTCACCGAGAGACGCTTTGATTCACAATTGGCCCACGGGTCTCCTTTATGCTTATCCCCCGATACCTCTGATCTCTCTTTTTTCTAAGGAAAGCTATCTGGTTGAGAAGCAAAGTGATCCTCATTGCCCCATTCTGGCCTCGTCAAGTGTGGTTTCCCTTTTTCCGACCTCACCTGTTACAACCTCCTTGAATCCTGGACACTCATCAGGACCTCATATCTCACTCACAAGGGCTGTCTCCACTGAATCTTTCCACTGTCAAGCTGACGGCTTGGCTTCTCCACTTCTGTTAGTTGCCAGGCAGGAAATACTCTCCTCATCTGTCCGTGATATTATCCTGGCCTCCCACAAACCATCCACCAGAAAACTGTACAGGGACAAATGGAAAAGATTCTCTATCTGGTCACATGAGCGGATGCTAAATCCGTTTTCAACTCCCGTAGCTACTATTCTTCATTACCTTTCTGAGTTTGACAATGGTGCATCACCTTCCACCATTTAAGTCCATCTAGCAGCGATTTCTAACTTCCATAGTGGTTCAGATGGAATCCCGCTTATTTCCAACTGACTTTGCAAGACCTTCCTCAAGGGAATTTTCCATAGCAGACCTCCTATCAGGCAACCGGTGGAGCCACGGAATCTCTCTGGGTTCTCCAGTGTCTCTCTTTACCCCCTTTTGAACCTGCTGCAACATGCAATCTAAAATTCCTGTCATGGAAATCCTTATTTTTGGTAGCAGTCACTTCAGCCAGACGAATATCTGAGTTGCAAGCCTTATGCATTGAGTCCCTATCTGATCTTCCATAAGGACAGGATATCACTTCGTACTAATCCATCCTTTCTCCCCAAGGTGGTTTCCGACTTTTCTGTTAACCAGTCTATTGAGCTCCCTGTATTCTTTCCAAATTATTCAAATAAGTGAGAATACTGCCTGCATTTGTTGGATGTTCTGAGAAAACTACATTTCTACCTGGACAGAACTAAGTCCTTTCGCAAGTCGGACCAACTTTTAATTTCCTTTTCAGGTCCTAGAATGGGGTGTACAATATCTAAAGTTACCTTGTCTAAATGGCTCAGGGATTGCATTACCTTCTCATATTCGCTTACGAATGAAGCTAAGCCTGCTCAAATCAAAGCTCACTCAACTAGGGCTATAGCAGCGTCTGTTGCCTTCCACTCTAGAGCCTCCATGGATGACATCTGTGCGGCAGCCATTTGGGCTAAACCCCATGCCTTCATCAAGCATTACAAATTGGATCTGATCTCCATGGGAAGAGTGGCCTTTGGCTCATTGGTTCTCAGGAATGTTCTTCCATAAGGGCCACCCAGGTTCCCCAAGTAGCTTGGGATTCTGTCCCATCAGTGAAGAAATAGGAAGAAGATTAACAACTTCAGATAAAGAAGTTATGTCCTACCATAACAATCCATCTGAGTTGTTGATCTTCTTCCAGTCATCACACCCTCCCACCGGCCCCCACCAAAGGCTCCTGGCAGATCATCTAGATCCTTGTGGTGTTTCAGGGTTTCTGCGCAGAGATGGCCTCTGACTTTCTGTTTCTTCTATATGTTACATGCAAACTCGATCTGAGGTAACTGAGTGAATGGCATTGTGGGTAGCAGCTTAGCCCGAGAGTTTTTGGTGCACACAGGCTTGGTATAAGGCCGACTCGGCTCTGAGGGCTCGGAGCCGAACCCATCAGTGATGACTGGAAGAAGATCAACAACTCAGATGGAACATTATGGTAAGACATAACTTCTTTTTTTCTTCTGGTGAAGCCATTCTTTTGTTGATTTGGATGTATGCTTGTGGTCATTGCCATGTTGAAAAGTGAAATTCCTCTTCATCTTCAGCTTTCTAGCAGATGCCTGAAGGTTTTAGGCCGAAAGTGACTGGTATTTGGAACTGTTCATAATTCCCTCCAACTTGACTAAAGCTCCAGTTACAACTGAAGAAAAGCAACCCCAAAGCATCATACTGCCACCACCTCCATGCTTCACCGAGGGGATGGTGTTCTTTTGGTGATGCGAAGTGTTGTTTTTGTGCCAAATGTACCTTTTGGAATTGTGGCAAAAAATTGCAGCCTTGGTCTCATCAGACCATAACACATTGTCCCACATGCTTTTGGGAGACTTGATGTATTGTTTTGCAAATTTTAGCTGGGCCTGGATGTTTTTCTTTGTACGAAAAGGCTTCCGTCTTGCAATACTACTCCATAGTCCAGACATGTGGAGAATAGGGGAAATTGTTGTCACATATAGTATACAACCAGTACTTGCCAGAAATTCCTGCATCTCCTTCAGTGTTGCTGTATGTGTCTTGGCAGCCTCCCTGACCAGTTTTTGTCTTGTCTTTTCATCAATTTTGTAGGGACATCCAGTTCCTTGCAACGTCATTGTTGTCCCATATTTTCTCCACTTTTTGATGACTGTCTTCACTGTGTTCCATGGTATATCCAATGCTGTGGAAATTTTTTTGTACCCTTCTCCGGACTGATACCTTTCAACAATGAGATCCCTTTGATGCTTTGTAAGTTCTCTGTGAATCATGACTTTTGCTGTAGCAGTCAGCTGAGTAAATGTTAAGAAAATCTTACTAGGACAGCTGAACTTTATTTGGGGTTAATCAGAGTACATTTAATTGATGGCAGGTGTATATCCAAGAAGACTGAATGCTGTAATTAAATCAAAAGGTGCTTCAACAAAATATTAGTTTAAGGGTGTGCACACTTATGCAACCAGCTTATTGTACGTTTTTTATATTTTTTCCCCTAACAGATTTGTTTGTTTGTTTTTCAATTGAATTGTACAGGTTATAGGTCACATTAAAGGTGGGAAAAGTTTTGAAATGATTTATTGTGGTTTCATTTTTTATATCACAAAAACCTGGCATTTTAACAGGGTTGTGTACACTTTTTATATCCACTGTATGTACATGAATACAAGGCGTAAAATGTATAAACATACGCATTCCTCTCCTGTGGTAACAGGAAATGCCGTTTTACTGTTAGCAGAGAAAAAAAAAACAAAGTATACCTATAGACATGACTGTGCAGAATACCCAATACTGGCCAGCCATCCTCCAGAAAGCAGTGAAATGGTTGTTACATAGACACAGTACAGAAAGAGTGTAAAATGCATTAGCATGCTCAGTGCTGGAGCAACAGGACTGAAATGCACAAAAAAACTACACTCACCAATCTGCACAGTTACTGAGATGGTTCCTGGTAAGTTGGAGATGTCTGATTTTCTTTCAGTTGCAAATGGCCAGAAATGAGTAATTATACTGCTCTGCTGATCCCAAGTCATGCACGCTGCTAGCTGGGACCACAGACATTGCTGTTGCCTCGGTGGTGTGCACTTATGAAAATTTAAGGGTGTACCTAATGTTGTCATTTTCATTCATTCTTCAGCTGATGGGTCGATGATCTGACTTGGCTGCTTTTACCAGAATCACTGATCAAGCTGTCAACCCCCCCTTTACCCACAATGCCCCACCTTCCTGGTTTACCTCAGATCTTGTTTGCTGCCACATCGTTCAAATGCAGATTTCTGCTCTCAAACAATTGAATGATTAAAGATAGCCTTGTATCCTTTTCTGTGAACATTTTGTATGGTTAGTTGCTTCCCTCCTCCTTCTTTTATGAAACTCTAACCTAATGTTTACTTGCCTTTTCTGTCAGTTCTCATAATTTTTTCTCCTTTGCCTTTTCTTTCCCCCTGCTAGACCTTTCTGCTCATCGTGGGTATTCTCTATGGGCTGTTGTAGGTACATATGACAATAGGTACTGCCAGCCGTGGCAGGTAGAAGTAGGGCAGTGGATGTACGACTTGTGCCAGTACGGCTAGCTGAAATTTTGTAAGTAATTGTATGTCATTTATATATCAAACTGATTTGTCCAGATGCTTGTGCTGAAAGTGTATTTGTGAGGTTTGCTTGTGTTAAAATGTATCAACAGTGCACCTCGCTGGAATGAAAAGAAATGTATGTGTATTATTATATCTGAATTAAATATATACGTTTTAAAAGAGAATATTGAGACAGCAGAGGTTAACCAGATAGCTTAGTTTAAGAAAAATAAGTGAAATGTAAATGAGCCGTTAAACCATTAAAACAGAACCCCACAGTGCTGAATAGGACTGGAGACTGTGGGTCTGGAAGAAGCCTTTGTTCTTTAGCTCAGTAAAAAGAGGGGAAGCCCCAGGCACTGCCATAAACATTCAGATGTATATTGCAGCCATATATGATAAATTCCTGTCTCAGCTTCAAAGGGGGATACTGTGAGAATTTAGACTCAGGTGACCAGATGAGGTCATTCTGCAAGCCATCTTGGTTATTATATTTTACAGAGAGTAATCTCGGATTATTCTTTTGGGGAACCTGACTAGAAAGACCGCTCATGTATTTCTTTGTGCCTTGCTCTACCAAGTAAGTTATTAGGGAGTAGTAATTCTCCTAGATTCACTTAAGAATATAGTAAAGCTTAGGTTAGAGATCGTTTTTCTTTATTTGTATGAGTCTGTCCATCAGTGTTTTTTCAATATTTCCTGTGGTTTGAACTCTGTGGTTTACTGTATATGTACATTTGGTATTTTCTTGTTCTTTTATTATTTATTGCTAAATATATTTAAATTTTTCATTGTGGCTGGTCCTTTCTAAAAAATATTTAAGCTTTGAGAGTATTTGCACATATTATTTGGTGATAACTCTGGTTATTTCTGAAAGCCTTGCTGTTTGGTTAACATTACCATTTGTATTAATATTAACTTCATTCAGCATAATTGGATACCCTTGTTAAGAGCCTTATAGTAACTGACTAGTGGTAGTGAATCTACCTTATATTCTTGACAAAGTTGGTAGAGTAGGTAATCTGTGCCAGCCTTTCTCAGGTGTGTGTGTGTGTGTGTGTGTGTGTGTGTGTGTGTGTGTGTGTGTGTGTGTGTGTGTGTGAAAATTAGATCTCAAAGATTGTGTGCGTCAGCGACTTGGGGCAGGGAGATGAAGCACTGGATGTTCATCGTGTTTCACTGTTGCAGTCATTACACTTGGGTTATCCTGCTGGCATGCTACCCGCAGTCGGCCCGAGTTCCAAAGTCTAGGTCCAGCGTCTGTTGCTGTCGCCTCTTCCCTGACGTCAGTGCGCCATGGGTATAAAAGATGCAACCGACACCATTTTCTTCAGTCTTTCTTGCTGTGCGGTGCCCGAAGCAAAAGCAGTTTGCAAGTGCCCACTTATGCTCCTGACTCCTGAGATTTTTGAAATCGAGTTTCAGATCCGAAGTCTTCAGTAAAGCTAAGTACCCTGTTGGGGAAACGTTTTCTTGCTCCAGACCGATGTCAGTAAAAGTTAATAATTGTATTTCTTGTGGGAAGCAAATGCCTCGTAAGGACTTTCACTCTTACTGTATTCCTTGCCTAGGCCCTGACCACTACGTTACTAGTTGTCGGTTTTGTGCTAGATTCAACAAACGCACTATTAAACGTCGGTTTGATTTTGCATTACATTATTTTGGCCGAAGATTTAATTACATAATGCTGTCAGAACGACCGGAATTTATAAAAAAACGCAAAGACAAAGAAAAGAACAGGCATCCGAGGTCCAAAACAGACAACGAAGCCTCTTCTAGGCCATTCGCCGGTTCTCAGTGAGTCGCTTTCGCAGCCCCTGACACCTGCTACCTCAAAGCCACAGGCCGTATCCGACAGCCACGTGGAGACACTGAGGCCTGTGGAAACTCAAGGTATTGGACCTACGGAAACTATTCCCTCGGATGGGTCCAGAGCTGCTGAGCAGGCATCGGCTTCTGAGGTTGTTTTCAGACCTTCACAACTTACTATTAAGCCCACTGCAGCAGCCAAGGCAAAGTCAAAAGCACCATTAAAGACAAGGAAACAAGCACAGCATTCTCCTGAATAGTCATCCATGCCAAAGAAACAGATGCTTAAAATGGCTGAAGACCTAATTACTTTAATCAGGGGTTCCTATCCCCCTCCTGACAAAACGCCTAGGCAAGACATTGACTATGATTCCTCTGACCAGGTTTCTATTTCCTCTGATTCCTCTTCTGATCAGGGATATTCTCTCCCTCCCTATGAGGACTCTGATGCAGAAGAGTCTATACATTCAGCCTCTCCGCCTGAGGATTATTCTTTTGGGGAAACCCTGCACACCATGAGGGAGCATTTCCATTGGGAGAGCCAGGATTATTCAGAATCCAAGAAAATGCTCAGGGACTTTCTTTTATTGCCTCAGCACAGGCCCCTGGCTGTTCCCCCTGCGCTTGATATTGTTGATGTTTTCTCTGAATCCAGTCTGTCTCCTGATTCTTTACCCCCTGCACCAGTCAAGCCAGACAGGTACTACAGGGTCCCTGACTCTCATAAATTTCTTTATAAAAACCCTGCTGCAGATCCAGAAACAATTTCTCAGGATCCCAAAGGGGTTAAGGCTTCCACTGCTAAAAACCCTGTTCCCTCAGATAGGGATTCCAGAGCTCTGGATCGATGGGGGAGAAAGGTTTACACTTCTGCTACTTTAGCTCTAAGGGCTTTAAATTGCCAGTTTCACATGCTTAAATATCAACAGTACCTCATGTCAGAATCCTTTATAAACACATTCTATGAACACCTTCAGGAATGCATGGATCTTGCAATCCCAAATAAAACCAAGACCCAGTCCTCCAAAGGCAGACGTCCTGTCTGGTGGACCCCAGCCATAAACAAACTATACAATAGAAGGAGGAAGCTACTACATGATAGAGCAAAATCCCAAAAAGGGAAGGCATCTCTGATCAGTATTAGCAAAAAACTACAGGCACTCATAAAATCGTCTAAGGCCAGCTTCGAGAGGAAAATTGCACAGGACACTAAGGATAATCACAAGGCTTTCTTTAGTTATGTTAGCAACCTGGGCGGGAATTCCCAGATATGCTCAGAATTAGTCCAAAATGACAAAAATACAATCGAACCCACAGACATTGCCAACATCCTAGCTGACAGGTTCAGCAAACTCCCCCCCACCAAAAGGGCAAATATCTATCCCAGCAGAGTGCTGCCCCCCTGACATCTCAGATGCTCAGGTAAGAGTCTCCCTCTCCAAAGCAAAAAACACAGCATCAATGGGACCAGACTGTGTCCCGGGCTGCATCCTACATGAACTCCAAGAAGAGCTAAACCCAAACATAGAACTACTGTTCAATCTCAGCCTTACTACAGGATATGTACCCAAAGAGTGGCATACAGCAACAGTGGTCCCTCTCCACAAAGGTGGTGCCTCAATGGATCCTGGAAACTATCGCCCCATAAGCCTGACTAGCTTGGTCTGCAAAGCTATGGAAAGGATCATCATGGACCTCATAAATAAAGATATTGGAGACCTACAGACACTGGATCCTACCCAGTTCAGCTTTGTTAAGGGCAGATCCTGCCTCTTAAACCTGGTCGATTTCGTTGAAACAGTCACCAAGGCCATTGACGAGGGGAAGGTGGTCCACACAGCCTACCTGGACCTCGCAAAAGCCTTCGATACAATACCCCACTCGGGCATTCTAGATAAGCTCACCAGCTTAAATATAAACCCCTATGTCACTAGATGGGTTGCAAACTGGCTCAAGGACAGAACCCACATGGTTAGAATTGCTGGGGCCATGTCAGACTCCAAACCAGTTACAAGTGGCATCCGACAAGGCTCAGTCCTGGGACCTCTCTTGTTCGGTATATATTTCTCTGAGGTACGGGCCAACACAGAAGGACTGTGGCTGACCAAGTTCGCAGATGACTGCAAACTGGGTGCCATAATCGACTCTCCAGCCGACACAAGCATCCTCCAAAAGGGCGTCATAGAAACAGACAACTGGTGCCAGAGCCATGGCCTCAAGCTAAACACCAAAATGTGTATAGTCATCCCCTTTGGCAAAAACAAAGTGCCCACAAATTACCACATAGGTGGTAATCCATTAAGTACAGAAGAAGTAATTAGGGACCTGGGGACCCAAGTTGATAGCAATCTCTCATTTGACAACCACGTGGCCAAAGTGGTTAGAAGAACATTTTATATAGCCCACCTAATCATGAAGGGATTCACATCTAGATCAGGGGAGGTCATCGTGCCTCTTTACTCATCCCTCATCAGGCCCATAATTGAGTACAATGCCCCTTTTGGGATGTACCTTACCAGACACCTGCAGCAACTGGAAAGACCCCAAAAGTACCTCACCAAAAGGATCAAAGGGCTCAAACAGATGCCATATGCTGCCCGGTTAAAGAAACTCCAGCTCTACTCAGTGGCATACCGCCTGCTCAGAGGCGATCTGTGCCTGGCGTATAAAGCCAACCCGGAATTAATGGACATACTGCACCCTCAGAAAATCCAAATCCCATCGAGCCACGTGCTCAAGAGACTTGAACCTCAGCACTGAAATAAATAGGACATGCTGGAGGGACAGATTCATAACCCAGAGGCTCCCTTCACTCTGAAATAAAATCCCAGTCCAGGTTAGGCAGAGTCCCTCATTGACTGTCTTCAAGAGGAATTTTGATGAGTGGATGGGCAATCGTAGGTTTACCCCGGGTATCACTTCTGTGTCACTGTTAGACAGAGGCACAGTATACTAACCTCAAAAAAGGGCATAGCAAAATTAATTTAAAATGGGTGGTGAAAGCCAAACACACTCTGGCTAGGCTTATAAATGCCCTAGGGCAGATAGCCTAGTATGAACCTATGAACCTATAAAGCAAAAAATGGTTTCAAACTCAGAAAGTCCTGACACTAAAGAAATGCAGGATTTATTGCATGCAGCTGAACAAGTGGGAAAGCATACTCTACAATGTGGTTTTGATTCATTAGAGGCTTCTTGTAGAGCCGCAGTTACAGGCTCTGTTATTTGAAGGCATGCTTGGTTGAAAGAACAAAGTTTACCTGAACATGTTAAAGTAAAATTATTGGATGCTCCAATAGAGCATGATACTTTGTTTGGTGTTAAGGCAGAAGAGGTGTTAAAGAAAATGGAGGATAAAGCAAAATCAATGCAGACATTAAAGGACTTCTTACAGGTTCAACCACCTAGGTTTAGCAGAAACTGGCCTTCAAAAAATTGGTCCTTTCCGGTGTCAGACAGGCCACAAAGAGGCAGATACAGACGCCCAAGAGGAAAATCTCAGCCCCAAGGCTCTTACAGACCTAAACAATGGGGTGATTCAGCCCCCAAAGGAGGAGAAGACAAATCACAGCCTTATAGGAAACAGTCCCAATGACTTCCCTCTACAGATGCCAAGCACTTACCTTTTGGCAGCACCCCTAGGGGGAAGCTAGCACTTTTCTCAAAAAATTGGCACATAATCACCCAGGACAAATGGGTACTGAATATTGTTTCTCAGGGTTACAGGTTCCACTTCCACACGCTTCCAAAATCAAAAGGTATGCCGGACCTGCCACAAAACCAATGGGCAGAGGCACAAAAACAAATTGCTGCTCTCATGGACATGGGAGCTATTCAAAGATTACCACAGCAAGAAAAGAGGCAGGGATTTTACTCAAGACTTTTCTTAGTACCCGGAAAGGACAAAACCTGGAGACCAATACTGGACCTGTCAATCCTAAATACTTTCCTGGATGTTCCAAAATTCAAGATGTTAACACTACAGCAACTTCTACCTATGCTGGGCAAGAAGGCTTGGCTAGTTACTTTGGACCTCAAGGAGGCATACCTGCATGTCCTAATCGGACAGTCTTGCAGAAGATACCTCAGATTCATAGCAGGCTCAATGCATTACCAATTCTCTGCACTGCCCTTTGGCTTATCTACTGCGCCCAGGGTCTTCACAAAATGCCTGGCACCAGTAATTGCATTTTGCAGACAAAAAGGAATTCAAATATATCCCTACTTGGACAACTGCCTTATTCAAGAAGAGAGCAAGGACATTCTTCTAAAGCATCTGGCGTTTGTAAAAAGATTACTAATTTGCCTAGGGTACACAGTAAACGAAAATAAATCAAAACTAGTGCCCTCTTAAGTGATAATATTCCTGGGTGCAAGCTTAAATACAACTGCCCAGATGGCTTATCTCATGCCAGACAAACAAAGGCAACTGGCTGATTACTTTCAAATGATGGCAACAAAGACCCAGCTCCCTGCAAGAAAAATTCTGCAGGCCCTGGCCTTCATGGCGTCCTGCATTCTACTAATTCCATATGCTAGACTGCATATGAGGAAACTACAATGGTATCTAAAGTTTGGACTCAACATTACCACAGCCTGGAGACAATCAATACTTTAATTCCCTGTCTACAACAGGAGTTTCGATGGTGGTCCCAGGCCTGTCACCACAACGAGGGACAGCCTTTCATCTTACCCACAGCCAGGCAGACAATAACAACGGATGCATCGGATTATGCCTGGGGGGCACACATGGCAGGAAAATGCATTCAGGGCACGTGGCCCAAGGAACAAATGCATCTTCACATCAATCAGAAAGAGATGCTAGCACTACAGAATGCCCCGACAGCTTTCAAGGACCTACTACATCCAGGACAACTACTGATAAAGACGGACAATACCACAATTATGTGGTACATAAACAAGTAAGGGGGCACACATTCCTACCCCCTATGCAGGCAAGCCATGACTTTGTGGAACACAGCACTGACCTGTCAAGTACATCTGCAGGCACAATTCCTGCCAGGAACAAAAAATACACTGGCAGACGAACTAAGCAGAAATCTCATGGATCCTCACGAATGGAAACTAAATCCGCAGGTGTTCAGCATGATAACAAGGAAATGGGGATGCCCAAACATAGATCTTTTTGCCTCCCCTCACAATTGCCAACTACAGAAATTCTGCTCAAGGACTTATCACTCTCAAGCATGGAAAGTGGATGCTCTACCATTCAGCTGGAAAACTCTGACAGTTTATGCCTTCCCTCCAATGCCTCTTCTTACTAAGGTGCTCCTAAAAGTCAGACAAGAGAGGCCAAAAATGATCCTGATTGCCCCAGACTGGCCACGCCAGCACTGATACCCAATCCTAAAGAGCTTGTCTCAAGGCCCAGCCTGGCCTTTACCTCAAATTCCTCATCTTCTGACTCAACAAAACAATCAGATTCTGCACAGTCAACTCAGAAACCTTAAATCTGGCAGCATGGCAGATAATGTAGCCACTCAGACTGCGCCTCTCTCTAAAGCTGTTATGGATGTCATTTTAGAAGCCAGGAGGCCCAGCACTGGGAAATCTTATACAGAAAAATGGAAGAGATTCTGTGCTTGGAACCAGGCACAAGGGCTCGAACCACATGTTCCAAAAATACCTCAGATTTTACAATACCTAGCTGAGATGCTGGACAAAGGCCCATCTTTCTCATCAATTAAGATCCATGCCTCTGTCATTTCAGCTCATTACAATACGGAACCTATTTTTTCACATCCTCTTTTAAGACAGTACCTCAGAGGGGCAAAAAACATAAGACCCCCAAGGAGAGCACCAACACCAACTTGGGATCTCAATTTTGTTTTAGAAAAGCTCACACTGCCTCCTTTTGAACCAGCCAGCACAGCTGATATAAAATTCCTGTCATGGAAAACTGCTCTGCTCCTAGCAATAACTTCAGCAAGAAGAGTCTCAGAGTTACAGGCATTAATGGCTGTGGAACCTTTCATAATTTTTCACCAGGACGGGGTTTCTCTTGGGACAAACCCAACATTCATGCCAAAAGTGGTTAACAATGTGGCTCTGAACCAAACCATTCATTTACCAACTTTCTACCCAAACCCCCAGAATAAATGGGAGAGACTTCTGCACGCTTTGGATATACACAGACAGCTACGATTCTACTTGGACAAAACAAAAGCTTTCAGAAAAACTGAGCAACTGTTTGTAGCCTATGCTGCAGGATCACAAGGAAAGCCTATCACAAAGCAGACAATTTCAAAATGGATAGGACACTGCATCCACTTTTGTTATGCACAACATGGCAAATCAGTGCCTAAGGGCATTAGGCCACATTCTACCAGAGCAGCAGTCACTTCAGCAGCCTTTCTCAGAGGAGTGCCAACCAAAGACATTTTAGAAGCTGCAACCTGGAGTTCAGTGCACACTTTCACCAAGCACTATCACTTACCTCTCTACTCTAAATCCAGAGCAGGCTTTGCCACTGCAGTTCTGCAGGGCCTGGTAGCCTCTCCAAATCCAATTTAGACCCTGCCACCCAACCTCAGCTTTGGGATTCAACCCAAGTGTAATGACTGCAACAGTGAAACACGATGAACATAGTACAGTTGTGTACCTACCATAAATGTAGATGTTCGAGTATAGTCACTTTTGCAGTCCAGGTTACCCTCCCACCATCCCCCTATTTTCTTTGCTGGGACTTCTCTGTACTTCTCAACTCTATACAACCTATGTGGTGTATTTGCTTGTAGATGAAGGATATGTTTATATTACTACATGCATGCTTTTTGGCATAATTTATTCTTTTCAGCCTTCCTATCTGGGGGCACCTGACATCTGGGGCAAGAAAAACTGAAGAAAATGGCATTGGTTGCATCTTTTATAACCCTGGAGCACTGACGTCAGGGAAGAGTCGACAGCAACCGACGCCGGACCTAGACTTTGGAACTCGGGCCGACTGCGGGTAGCCTGCCAGCAGGATAACCCAAGTGTAATGACTGCAACAGTGAATACACTCAAACATCTACATTTATGGTAGGTACACAACTGTACTTTTCATAGTGCCAGGGGGAGCCTTATTGGGAACCCTGGGGAAGAGGCAAATATAGACACCCAAACTCTGGGCTGAGTGTGTGCCCTGTGTGCTTGTGCTCTTAAGGGAAATTGTGCTTGATGCAGAGAGGCCTACAGCTGGAAATACTGAGTGCATCCATTTATATTCCAAGTGCACGTCCCTTTCCAGTGTCAGTGGTGAGGATTCAGGCTTCTTGATTACTGGCCCAGCGCAGGAATGTAACAATACACTCCTTTTACTTACCCGTTTTTAGGGTATCACTCACTTACCATTGCTGGTATTTTCTCAATTTCTACAGTGACTTAAAAAAAATAAAAGTTTATTTTTTTCCGCTTGTTACTTTTAGAAGTAGTTTAGGTTCTGGTATGGCTGACAAATCTACAAGTTTTAAAAAGTGTACCTCCTGTGGGCATAAAATCCCTAACTTGGATGCCTGCAAGGAATGTGTACATTGACTGAGTGCTGCCCTTTGGATGTAGATTGTTCTTTTTGTTTGAGGTTGAATTCCTGGACCTTAAGTGACAGAAGGAATAATCTTATACTAAAAGTTTGCTTCCTTCTTCTGCTGTTTCTCAAACCCTGTCTGGTAAAAGAGATAAAAGAAAGCCTGACTCAGAAGAGTCTAGGAAATGGAGCCTTGATTATACCCCCCCCCCCCAATTCGGCTCCAACCTCTGAGCCACCTACTAAAGTGTCAAAAACCTTGGATCTGATGCCTTTTTCAGATTCGACTACATCATAACCCAGGTCTCCCGGGATCTGATCCTCTCTCTTCACTCCTGATCCAATGTCTCCTTGGCTGCATTTGCCCTTCCAACATGAGACTCCTAAAAGATATTCCAGGCCATCATGTACTACTTCATCCCTTGGGTTTTCTACGAACTTATCAGAAGCAGAGGTGGATAGAATGATGACGTTTCTCAGGGCTCATATTCAGATGGAGATTATTCCATCTCCATCTCCTATCAGACCCATGAGTCTGCCCTCATTTCAGCATCACTTTGCTTCTCCTTCTCCGATCCAACCAGAGATTTCAAAGCCCGCAGATCTGACATCTTCCAAGATGTCTTTGCTGGATCTGAAAATCTCTCATTCTTCAGCTCAGACTATTCCCAAGAGACATCCATCTCTGACCTCCTCAGAGCAGGATTCTTGAAGTCAAAGCATCAGTGCCAGCTCAAGGGGATCAGGATCGACTCCAATGCTGTCAGAGCTGTCCTTGCCTCTCTTTCTCTTCAGCATTAGCTCAGCTCTGATTCCCTCCTTGAAGCAGGATTCCACAAGGTTACAGAGGTCAGCACCAGTGTCCATGGCTCCTATGATATTGGCTGCTGTTTTTCCTGGACCTTCTGCCTTTGAGGCAGTGGAGAGGTCCTTCTCTTTATCTCAAGAAAGGACATCATTGCACTTTTTGGATCCTTCGCTCCCTCCACTGGCTCTGGGCACTGATCCTATCATGCCTATTCCACCTGGAAAGCATCCCCTTTCAAGCCTTCAGCCAGTCCTCAAATAAAGACCCCCCCACCTTCTACCCATACTTCACCAAACCATCCCACTGATGAGGTCCCTAGAGAACATGCAAAAGGAGGCATCTAGATTCCCTACAGGAATCATGGACTTCACTGAAGGGTCCACCTTATCTCCACCTGATGATGTCTTCTTTGTAGGGGTACTAGAACACTTTAAAGAGAAAAGTGGGTGGTCTTCCAATACCCCTTACCAAGAGGAGTCAGTTTTTCTGGAGGCTTTCTGGGCTGGCCCAGCTACACCTTGGTTAGTCCCTCTGGCTGATGAGTTAACCTTATCTCACGCCGAGCATGGAAGGAACCTGATACAATAGAACCTATGCCTAGGAGACCTGAAAGTTTCAAATTCCTCTAAAAGATAGGGCCCAGTGGAGCAAGGGAGTCCCAACAGATGCCATAGTCAAAGGGGCAGCCACCAAGAGAGAGCTTGTAGAACAGAGCTCATCTGTCCACCTTCCTAATAGAGAGTCGAAAGTGTTGGACAGGATTGGCAAGCGCGTTTATGCCTCAGTGACCTTGTCCTTTCAGTCGCTGAATTATTTCACACATTTCACCAGGCTTCAAAGAGATTTGACCAAGGAGCTTTCCAAATCTCTTTTGGGGTTTGTCTGTGGAGGACCAGAAGAAATCTTCTTCACAACTGGCCACCCTACAGTCCATCTCCAGTGCATTCATGAGGTTAATTTCTCATGCTGCTGAGCTTATTTATAGGATCAGGGGTTCAAGCATAATGGTCAGGAGACATACCTGGATGTGCCTTTGTGTTTTTGTGGAGCCCTTCAAGTTTTCATTTATCAATTCTTCCTTTGGTGGATTGTCTTTATTCAGCCCCAAAGTTAAAGAAGCTCTCTCCAGAAGTGAACAAGATGGAAAGACCCTGTGTGCCACTGGGATTCATTTTTCTACTACTCAGAGATCTTTCTCCAGGAGTCAGTAAGGTAGTAGAAAGATGTGGTTCTGCAAGTTCCAAGGGTCTTTCCAGGAGTCAGGAGGAGATCGTCCTTCCCAGGGCAGGGGGAGCTCTAATGGAAGGTGCCACTTTCAGAGCTCTGAAAGACCTTACCAGCACTTCTGAAGGATTACCCAGTTGTTGCACTGTGGAGGCAGTCGGGAGAGGGGGCACTTATCTCTGTATTCAGAAACCTGGGCATCCATCACAAAAGACACTTGGATGTAGAAAATCTTATCCAGAGGTTGTGTCATACCATTTTTCTAAATTCCACCAACAAAGATAAAACTCCTTGGTGTTCCACCCAGTCAAAAGGAAGCTGCAGTCCTGAAAATAGAAAAGCTGCTAAAAAGAGTCCTCTACAAAGTCCTGCCAGACCAACAAGGATCCAGAACTTATACAAGATTATTCAAGATTCTTTTTAGTGTCAAAGAAAACAGAGGACTTGAGACTAATTCTGGATCTCAGCAGGCTCAACCAAAACGTAAAATACTCAAAGTTCCATATGGTCACGGTTCAGTCCTTTTTACCTCTTCTCTGAGTAACTGGATGGGCTGAATAGATCTTCAAGATGCGTACTGTCATATTAAAATGAACAGGTACTCAAGAAGATGCCTGCACTTTCAGCTGGGAGCCAGCCATTACCAGTTCAGAGCACTTCCCTTTGGTCTCACCATAGACCTAGGGTGTTCACCAAATGCATAACGGTGGTAGGGGCTCACCTGAGACTGCTGGGATTCCAGGTGTTTCTGTATCCAGATGGCTGGGTCTGACTGACGTTTTCTATGCATCTGTTAATGCAAGTGAGGAATTACTTCTTCCTGCTATGTTGCTTTTTAGACATCATATTCAGTTAACACCAAATCACAGCCTTTCTCTACACAGATCCTGGAGTTTGTAGGTGCTCATCTAGACACAATCAACCAGGTAGATTTGCTTTCTATAACAAGGGTTTGCACTCTCAAGTCTCAGGTCATGAAGGTTATTTCCTTTTCCCATCTAACAACAAAACTAGTCCTCCAAGCATTAGTATCAATGACAGCCGTAATAATCGTAGTCACGTTAGCCAGGTATGATATGCGTGTCCTTCAATGGACTTTCAGTACAGTAGTCTATACTTCTCCATCCTGTAAGAGACACAGTCAAGATTTCCAAAGTTTGCAAGGAATGCCTTTGGTGGATTCATTCAGAAGTCGTCTGTTAAGGTCATCTGTTTGTTCTCCCTCAACCAGTAACCACAATCACCACAGTTGCAACCCAAATTGGGTGGGGTGGGCATTTCTTGAGAAGGCAGACCAAGTTGTGTGGTCTCCAGAAGAGGCTAATCTGCACATCAATGTCCTGAGATGAGAGCTGTCCTACTAACATTGCAGACCTTTCAAGGTGTTCTAACTTTAGGAATGATTGTGATACATACAGACAACATGGCAGTAGTCTGGTATATCAACAAATGGGAGAACCACATCTTACCCATTATGTTGAGAATCCGTGAGAGTGTGGCAATGTGCAAGCTCTTCTGGTTGCTTTCTTTTGGAAACTCATACTGGGGAAACTAGTGTGTCTGCAGATGGGCTAAGCAGGTTCATTTTGATGCCTTACAAGTGGTCTTTCAATCAAACAGTGGTAGAAGAGATTTTTCATCGATGGGTTCAACCTTGCTGCGATCTTCTTGCTTCTCCCCTCAAGTACAAGTGCAGCAGGTTCTTTGCCCTGATACCTCCACAGGCGAAGTCAACAAGAGATGCTGTGGTCCATGATTGGCCCCTGGGGTTCCTTTACTGTTATCCCCCTCTACCATTAATCCCCAAACTTCTCCAGAAAGCGTCCCAGTTGAAGAATACAGTTATCCTCATTGCACCCTTTTGATCTTGACAGGTCTTCTTTCCCTTCCTTTTGCCTCATCTGTTTATCCTCCTTGGATACTAAATCTGCACCCAAAACTTCTATCTCATCCAACAGAGATGCAACATCCAGACATCAATGACCTCAAGTTAACTGCATGGTTTCTCCAGTTCCACTGGTGGCCAGACAGCCCAGGCTTTCTTCCCCCAGTTCAACAGATTTGTTTATCCTCTCAGAAGCTTTCCACTAGAAAAATTTACAGGAGAAGATGGAAAATATTTTCAATCTGGGCCCTTCAGAGAGACTTTGATCTTTACTCCACCACATTCTCAGCATTTTTAAATTTTTTGGCCCCCATTTTTAACAACAGGGCAAGGTATTTTACTATCAGAGTTCAGCTAGCACCCATTTCAGATTTTCATTCAGGAGGGAATCGCTCTTTCCTGGCTTCCTCAAAATTATGCAGGGCCTCCTTCCTTAATGGTACCTTTTTACTTAGGCCTCCAGTTTAACATCCTATGCCTACTTGGGATTTGACTGTTCCCTTACAAGCTCTTACTCAACCTCCCTTTGAGCCTTCTGCTATGATTGATCTTAATGTTTTGTGTCCACTATTACTTCTGCTAATGAGTATCTGAACTGCAAGTCCTTTCTGCAAGACCTCCATACTTGATCTTCCATACAAACCTATCCTTTCTACCTAATGTAACTACTGAATCTAACTTAAATCAAGTCTTCAATTTACCTGTGTTCTTCCCTAATTTCTCAAACAAAGGTTAATATATGCTGCATCTTCTGGACATACATAGGCAGCTGAGGTTTTATTTACACAGACTACGGAATCTCAGAAAATCTGATCAACTTTTTGTTCATTTTCCAAGAACAAGTTGGGTAAAGCATTTTCTAAAGTGACTCTAGACAAATGATTAACTGATGGTATATCCTTTGTGTATAAAGGAGGAGGTTTAACTTTACTCAGGCCCCTAAAGCACATCTCACAAGATCAGTAGTCAGCTCATCAGCCAAGAGCTTCTATAGATAATATTTGCGCAGTTGCCTTACTGTTCAATGCCCATACCTTTATTGCTCATTACAAGTTAGACATACTATCTAGAAATAGGGCAGCATTTGGTTATGCTGTACTCCAGAATATCCTTCCATGAAAACCACCCAAGGTTCATCTAACTGGGGACTCTGTCCCATAAGTTGAGGAATGAATGAAAATGATAACATCAGATGCATTGTTGTGGTGAGTACATGACATTTGTATCTGTGGTATCCTACTACTACTATTGTCTGAGGTACTTCTACTACTGTTGTCTGATCTGCTACTTCTACTACTATTGTATGATCTGATTAATATACAGTGATTAACTAGAAATATACGAACTGAAAATATTCCACACAGAGAAGTTTCTTACACTGTTTTGTTTTTGACCCACTACACTTAGTGGGTTGTTTTGAGACTTCGGGGATACCACAGAGATTACTTGTTTTTTTGTAGTATCCATTTTCATTCTTTCTCAAATCCTCACCCTCCAACCCTCTTTCCTCTATCCTTGTGAGGCCTAAGGGATGTCATTTTGGGAACTAACCATTCCCTGCTTTGAGCTCCAGCCTTTCTGTATGTTATCATCTTGCATCCTTTTGTATTAGAGTGTCAGGTACATGTCACTGTTGGTACAGCAAACTCAATGTGAGGTAAACCAGGAGAGTGGGGCATTGTTGGTAAAGGTTGGAGCTTGGGAGCAGGATCCGTGAGTCTGTTAAAAGTGGCCAAGTTGGGTCTAATGTTAGATCTGACACCCATCAGTTGAGGAAGAATGAAAATGGGCAACACAGATGCATTGTAACTTTTGTGTCACCTTTCCAATTATTTTTCTTCATTTGGGTGCCAACTTCCAGCATACTCTGACCCAGGAAGACAGCCTAGAACTGTATCATGCACATTGCTCACACTGAACCTTTACCATGGCACCTCCTGATGGCCCATAGGTATCCCCTGCTAACCCAGTTTTATCAAAGTCAGTTCTGAACAGTACGGTGTGATCATCTCTGACTCACCAATGGAGACTGAAGATGGCATGGCTACATGGTGACTCGTGGATGCATAATTTAGAGATAAATAATATCCCTAAAGGTAGATACAAATTCTTTCTTGTCTGTGGTCATATGTATGGGTGTTGTATACCCTGCTGACAATGGAACTGTTTCAGTGGTTCTGCTACCATGATGATCTTCATGTGATAAATTCCCCTGTCTGAAAACTACAGTAGGGCAACTGATAACATACAGCAGAGGCAAGGCCACTATCAGAACAATACAAATATCACTATTTGTAATGACACTGGGATTCGAATATATTTATGTACAAACAGATGTTCTACTATTGCCATCAAATATGATGGATGAGTGTTACTGCTTGGGGGTTTAATTCCATCAATGCCAAACCACTGTACCACCAATATATATGAGGAACAGGGTCTACAGTTCCAGGATCCATTGCACTGCCCAAATAGGACTGATGGCCATAGGGATGGTCTCCCAAGTCAAACAATTGGTAACAAACAGGCTTAAGGTAGAGAAGCTATACACAAATCTGATTCAGCATCAAATTCACCGAATGCAACCTGGCCTTTAAAGACAATAGGCTCTGATGTCCAGGGGTATGGACTTGCAGTATCAACACCCATACTAAAACTGCATACTGATCATTCACAGAGCTGTGTCAGTAGCCAAGCATCCCAGACACCTTCCTCAACCCTCTCTTTGTGAACCAGTAACCCATTTGCAAACAAATCATTTTTTTCTCTCACACACATACAACAATTTCTAGGGAAGGCTGGTAGAATTCTCCACTTCCCCACACCGTTCTTCTTAAAGTGGTAGTACTGTCACTGTTCTGGGTATGGCCAGATACTACACTCAGCAGTTAACTGCCACTCTTGATTGAGCCAAATATAAATTGCAAAACTTAATATTTCACTGGTACTACGCTCTGGTGATCTAGCAACTTGGAAGTGGATGTCACAGCTTTATTAATATACAGTGCTAAATAATTATAACCCTCTTCTCAGTTAATAAACACAATGCATACTAAGCGAAAGTACCAGCCACATGAGCTTAAAAGGGAATAAATAAAACTGTACTTAGTCTATGAAGATGGAGCAAATACCAGTTAAATATGCAGAGGTCAAATCAGTCCACAGAGAGTGTAAAATAACCATCAGTTATATAGACAGATTATGTAAAGAAGAATCTGATCTACAGCCAAATCACTACCATTGTTGTGTCTTATTGAAGAAATACCTATTCTAATTTAGTTCAAGAAGGAATTCAAAAAGCAAACTTTCATATCTGTGCCACCAGTCTCTCAAACAAAGAGAATATAGTTCCTCAGTTCATAAGTACCTACTACTGATCTGTGAGGATCATTAGAAGACTAGCTTTACATTCCAGTAGTAGATTTTTTTAGCCCTTATATTTTGTGTATGAATAACCTAAAGTGGGCAGAGCAAGGATATATTGGGACATTACTTGTTGCCCCTTTCCATAAGAGACATGAGTGCTAAGTGGGGGATGGATTTATGGTTTCTGATTTAGTCATCTAAATTTCATTTGGTTTCATGTCAAATATATACAATGTCTTGCTTATTCCTCTTGTTCTGCAGAACACAGAAATAATCAAATTACATAATTTTCTTTCCCAGTGAAAAATAGATGTAATTACATTACATCAGATTATGTAAGTTTCTTTTCCACACAGATGAGCAATAAATCAATAGATTCAGGGATGTTGAAAGGGTATTGAGTCTCATGACCCTTTTTGTCTTGCTAGCACCCTACTTCTGGCCATACTTCCTTTCTCCAGGAAATGTATCAGAAACCTAGCTTTCCCCTTCTCCTTTGCAGGCTGCTGTGGTGACTCAGGCTGCCCTATGGGTTCACTTTTGCCAATGTGTAGTGCTGGATGCACCCCTTCTGTGTAGTGACAACCTGGTAGCTAGAGGTCAGTCTTCTTCCCCATTTCCTCAGCAGTGTTACACTCATGGCCTGCCAAAGAAATCCTCATCTCCTCAGGTATTTCAGATGTGATGGCCTTGCATCCACTCACCCGTCTATGAAAATAAGTGGCAATTTCCACAAAATATTTAGCCACACTTTCATCTGCCTTTCTTCTGTGCTCCCTAAATTTATTTTAGTACATTTCATGAGTAAGACTAAGACATGCAAAAAAAAAAACATTTAATGTTCATTATTCAACTGCCTTAGTGGCATATGGGTTCTGTGCCTACACAAACCTGTGCTGGCAGCTTTCCAGAGTTCAGAATCCCCTCCTCTGACTCTCTCTGATAGGAGGTTGGCTAAGCCCCGCCCATCAGAGGAAGAGTCAGGGTGGTTGTTGTTTGTCTTTTGGCTTTTCCCGGTAAGGGGTCGCCACAGCGGAACTCCGGTCCGCTAATGATTGGCAGTAGATTTTTACGAAACGCCAAGGTGTCAGCTCGATGCCCAACCTTCAACGAGGGCATGCCCATTTATGCACGCATGTCTTTCGAACACTACCCAACCGTGGGGAGGACATGCAGACTTCACACAGAAGACACTCCCAAGCCCAGCCGAGAATCGAACAGGAGAACCTCTTGCTGTGAGGTAATAATGCTACCGCCGTACCACCAGGTACCAAGAGGAAATAGTAGGAGGATAATGATTCCAAGCCAAAGACAAGAGGCTCCTTTCCCCTGCTAAAGAATGACTATGCCAAGACTCATGCAATCCCCCTTTTCACCTTTCCCCAGGCTTTAGCTCAGCCCAGCAGCCTGGTCATAAATAGTCTCAGACAAGTGGATGCTGAGAATAGTTCAGTGAGCATACTCATGGCAGTGGACAGAAAATCCTTCTGTCTTCAGGTGAACCCCCAACACCCTTCAGATATGTCTGTTTTGTACTTCTTCACAAGTTGTGAGCAGGGATTATATTATAGTGCCAATTCCTTCAATATAAAAAGTTAAAGGATTTTACATCAGAATCTTTTTGATACCCAAAAAGGAGCTATTGTGGAGACTAGAGTTAGATTTGGCTTACCTAAATACCTTTCTGAAAGTAACAAATTCAAAATACTCACCCAGCAGACGGACCTACCCCTTCTTTCGGACCACTGTTTCATGGTGACTTTACGTCTGAAGGATGCTTACCATCATCACATGCCAGTTGCTGCCAACTTCAAGTTGAACCTACAAATGTCCTGTCTCATACCCTCACAAAGAATTGCTTTCCTAGGGTATATGATAGACACAGAAAAAACTATGTCCTTTCCACCAGTAGACATTTTCCTGACTGTTCAAAACATTTTCAGGGATTTATGTATTCAAGAAGCTCCCACAGGAAGAGAATTTATCAGAATTCTAGGCCTCGTGGCATCAGTGATCTCCAAGACACCACAAGCCAGACTCCACATCAGACCGATTAAATGGTACTTAATAATTGTTGGACCCAGCAACTACTTCCCTTGGAGTTTCAGGTACCAGTGCTGGAATTTGTGAAATGAGAGTTACAGTGGTGGAGGGCTCAGATGTCTCTCAGTCCAAGCCTACCCTTTTTCCACCAGACCCCACTTCAGTCAGTCCAGATGAACTTGTCAGATTTTGCAAAGGTAGCAGTATAAACAAAATTCAAGGCAAATGGGGCACTACAACAATTACAAACATAAAAAAAATGTTAGCAGGGATTCAGACTTTAAAAGTTCTTTACCACTTGGAGTCTTCAGGTCCCCTTTTATTGGTCACAAACAACACCACAATCATGTTGTACCTGAAAAACAAGGTGGTACAAGGTCAATACCCACTCTGCTGGTTGGCAGTGATGGTCTGGGAGCTAGACTTGCAGCATTCCGTGACATTTCAGGCTTCATACATCCAGTCAGAGCAAAGCCTAGTAGCAGACAGACCAAGTAGATCTCAGATGGGCATTCACGAGTGGAAACGCAGGACAGAGGTTTACATGGATTTGATCCAGATGTGCAAAACACTTCAAATTGTTCTGTTCATCTCCTTTCAAAACAAATATTTGGGAAATTCTGTTAGAGACATCTTTGCAGCCATGCTTGGAGAATAGAAACATTGTTTTCCCTTAGATGGGGATTTCCACTGATATCCAAGGTACTTCTGAAGATTCAGAAAAAATAGCAAAGATCATTGTGATGACTCTTTTTGTCTAAGGCAAAGTTGGTTCTCCCTTTTAGCGGAATTGGCCAAGGACAATAAACACAAGCTTCCTCACACTCTGGATCTGCTCAGGCAATGTCAGAGGTGACTGGTGCTCTCCAGCTTAGAGCAACTGCTGTTGACAGCATGGATGATTCTGTCTTGATAACTTTTAGGCATTTGTTCCATGAGGATATGCAGCAGGTACTGAAGGAGGAAAGAAAACCTACAACTAGAAAATCTTATGTTTACAAGTGGAAGAGGTTTTCTAGGTGATGCCCAACTGATATCAGTGGGCCCGGTATAATGTTTTAAAATATTTGTGTGAGCTACTCAGTGATGGCTCTGTCTTATGTACCCGTCAAAGTACATCTTGAGGCCATCTCAGCTTGTCTGTCCATGGAGAGGCATCTTTCATATCTTTTTATGGTCAAACAGTTTATGAAAGGTGTGTTGTACTTGAGCCCCTCTCAAAACCAAATTCGTCATCCTACTCTTCCTCCTTGGTGGGAACTCAACTTTGCTCTTGATAAAATTACATTCTCTCCTTTCAGTGTAGCCTTACAGGCTGATTTGAGGTTCATCACTTGGAAAACTGCATTGTTTATTACTGTGGCGTCTCCAAGGTGGGTCTCTGAGCTGTGCGCTGTCATGGTGGGCCAACCTTATCTGGTTTTCCACAAGGTCAGAGATGTTTTACACACTAATGCTTCTTTCTGCTAAATGTTGTTTCTGAATTTACCATGAATCAAGCCATCAGTCTCCAAGGTATCTTTTGGGAAGCTAAAAATAAGGGAGAGAAGATTCTGTATACCTTGACAGAAGTAAGCTGTTCAGGAAAGCTGGATTTCTGTTTATTTCCTGTTCTGGGGCTAAGAAGGGCCAAGCTGTATATAACCAAAGAATTGCTCATTGGTTGTCCTCTGCTATTGTTTTGTTGCTTCTACCATGGCAAATCTGTCCCAGGAAAGATTAAGGCACTTACCACCAGAACATTATCCTTTTCAGTGGCATATTGAAAAGAAGTGGACTATAGAAGCATTCTAGAGGAAGCAATGCGGTCCTCTGTTTATACCTTTAAAAATCATTGGACTTTCAAGTTCCAGAGCAGGCTTTAGTATTATCATTCTCCAGAAGCTTCTGGATCCTTATCTTTCCCCCTTTTCAGTAGGGTAATCTTTAGGAATCTAATCAAGAGCCACTGAGACAGCGTTAATGATGAACATAGCACAGTTGTATAAGTCCTACTTTAACTGAGCACCAGCCCACCATCCCCCTTATTTTATGCATAGTTTGATTGTATCCAACCTTGTGTTGTTAATGGGCTCTGGTTATTTGTGCTAGTGTTTTTTTTACTGTTGGTTTCAGGCAATTCCTGCTTCTGGTCCTTCTTGGTTCATCCTACTTAGCACTAAAAGCCTGAATAACTGACTTTTTTATGATGGAGGTAGGCTTCCTCTGATGGAAGGGGCATAGCCAATCCCCCATCACAAAGAGTCTGAGAAAAGGACAGGGACTCTGAGCTCTGAAAAGCTGTCAGTGTGTGTTTGTTCTGGTACAGAACCAATATGCCACTGTGGCAGTGTGAAATTCGAAGATCTACTGTTACACGTAAGTAGGACTTGTGCAACTGTACATTTCAACTTTGGCATAATTAAAACAGTTACTGCATGTTTAGAAACTGTGTGCATTTCTTTACTCATGAGCAAAGGAGCTAGAAACCTCACTGCCATTGGTCAGCTTGGTTCAGATTACTCGCCCCTTCAAATGCCCATATGAAGCTATCAAAAAAATCCCCTTCTTTATTCTGTGGAAGTGCGAAAATAAGAGCAAAACCCAGAGATTTTTGAAAGGTATAAAAAGGAAACCTGGACATAGGAGAAAAAAAGAGATCTGATATGGTGCAATATTTATGCAAAAGAGGAAGCCACACTAATCAGTGCAAAAAAGCAACTCCAAAGATATTTGAAGAGAAATACGGGTAAAGACATCCATATATGGAAAATTTCACAATACAAAAATAAGAAAACAAAGGGGACAGTAGAAAAGAAGTTAAACAAAAAGAAACCAAAGTTATGGATTATTTGCATAGTGAAGGATTTAGTGTAGAAAATCCAACACATGTAATGTCACAGTATGATGGAACAATGAGTACCCTGATTAAGGAGAAACAGGTGGAGCGGGAGGCATCTGAAGATTTGCTACAAGATGATGCTCTGGAGCCTTCTGCAGGAGACGGGTACCAAAGTTCAGTTGATGTTGCATATGCTAGTGGTGAGTCTGATGCTGGAATGTTGCTGAGTGATGGGCCAATGAGTTCCCATATGAAGGAGCAGCAGATGAAGCAAGGTGCATTTGAGGAGGATAAGTCACAGGAAGATGTTCTGGAACTTTGTGTAGAATACCCACAGGAAATGGAGAACAAAGAAGGTGCTGTTATGAAAATGATCCAAAGGAGAGCTGCTTGAATTAATAGAGATAGATAGACATATTAAAATCGATGAAAGAAATAGATTACAGAAAGTTAATAAGACCCAAAATGCTGGAAGTTTATAAAAATCGATGAGCGTGATATTTAGCACTATTCAAATAAATTCTTGTGATGTAACAGAAATGAATAGGCTATATTACTGTGCTGCTAAATTCATAACAGATAAAGTCTTAGTATACAAAAACGTAGAACAATCAAGGAAAAAGAATAGAAGAATTAATATGCTGCCATGGTAGCATTGAATAAAGAAAATTATACAACGACCCCCCATTAATATTCCAAAACTGCGCGCTGATTGGTCAGCGTGCACGTTGTAAATCAGAGTTATACTAATGGAAAAAGGTCCGGTTGCCCGGACTTTTTCCATTAGTATAAGTCTTTTTTTACAGCAACGGAGAACGCAAGATCTCCGTTGCTTTTTACACACTGTCTCGCTATGTTAAACGAGTTTAACATAGTGAGACAGCTTTAAAAAAAGTAACTGAGATCTTCCTATCTCCGTTGCTTTTTTTAAAGCTGTCTCACTATGTTAAACTCCTTTAACATAGCGAGACAGTTTGTAAAAAGCAACGGAGATCTTGCTTTCTCCGTTGCTTCCGCCCACAGCTCTGATGTACTGCGTAAGAATACGCATGTGCAGTATATCAGAACTGCCACAGAATACCAGACAGCTGTGGAAGGGCAGCAAGGAGGCATTATACAATGCCATTATTTAAGAAAAGTAATTATTTTTTTTCTTAAATAATGTCATTGTATAATAGCAATAACCCACTTCTGAGTGTGGGTAATGCTGTATTTACCCACGGTTGTCTTTGTTTGGCCACTCGGACTTCACCCTTGTGACCAAACCACACCAACTGTGGGTAAATCCAGCATTACCCACACCCAGGCGTGGGTTATTGCTAAACTATAAAGCAGTTAAGTATCACTATTAGAAGAATATAAAAGAGGGAACACACCATCAAAAATGCTTAGAAACATGGATGTAAAAGCAATGCACAGTTATCAAAACAGACCAGAATCTATCATACACTATCGCAGATAATAAACTAAAAATATCAGCACAGGTAGAAAAACTTTGAAGATATGCAGATAAAGAAAAGTACAAAAAAGCAGTTCATTGATGACCCCAAAAAGTTTTATAGAGAACTGAGAAACAAAGGCAAATTGAATAGAGAAACCATAAAAAAGATGATTTTGGAAAAATATTTATGAAGACCTTGTGGAACATAATGAACAGAAAAATTAAAAGAAACAGTAACAAGTTCTAACGTAGAGGATATGAAATAAATTAAGCAATGACCAGAAAAACTGAAACAAAATTAAGAAAAGCTCCTAAATGGAAAAGCCCAGGCACAGACTCAGTACATCACTTTTGGCAAAACTAAAAATCTTTTCGTGCTTTAGCCCTGAGCAAGAATTACTTGTACATGTATTCCTAATGGACACCAACCTGGTTAACAACAGGATAAACATTAGTCCTCCTTAAGAGTAAGCCTTCAAGCCATCCTAAAAGTTATAGACCTTTAACTTGCCTGCCAGTGATACCCAAACTGTGCACTGGAATTGATGCAGACAGCTTATAGCCATTTAGGAAAAGAAAAGTAAAGCAAGCTCAGTTATGGCAACTGAACAGAAGGGTAACAAAATAAAATGATATGGATGAAAGGATACGTTGTTGCTAAATAAAACCACAATAGGCAAGTGTAAAAGGGGAACAATCGAAGTATGGGATAGATAGAGTGCAAAATGGACAGCATTCCACATTCATGGATAAAGGAATGCTTACAGATATGCAAGATACACTCTACACTCAAAAATTACATTACAGCGACCCTGAAACAGTGGCAGACCACTTTACAGCTAAGCTGTAACACAGGGCAAATTATTCGCCCCGGAATAAAAATTCAATGGAGATATTCCAGGGTAATTTTGTGTTACTGCTGCTGTTTTGTCTTGCCCTTAAAAAAAAAAAAAAAAAACTGAAGAAAAACGGCTGCGGGTAAGACCAGGGTGCAAAAAGTAAGTAATATTATAAACACAATGCACCAAGGTGACACACTATAACGTTTAATAAAAGTAAAAACAGTTGAACAAAGGTGAGCGCTTCCTCAACAGTGGTTGCTTCATCAGACAAAACTAAAATGCATTTCAGTGCTTAAATAGGTATAAAAATAGCCAATTATCACATCAGTTGTAGTTAATTAATGATGTCATACTTCAAATACTTTTAAAAAAGGCAACTACAAAGCATATACCTCTATTATAAACACACAATAAGAAATGCAATAAAACATGCAAAACTGTATAAAAATATGTAAAAAAAATATATATATATATGTATATATAAATGCATAAAATATATACATCCATCTAAAAAAGAACATATAAATCCTTTACATGGACTATATTGACTGTCAGTGTTTAAGACGTCTGGCTTTTAAAAAAGGAATCAGAAAGGTAGTGCCATTGAGACCTGGATATCTTTCAGCATTAAGTTTTAGTATCCATTTCTGTTCATGGCTCTCTGTGACATTTTCTATGTCTCCTCCTCTCAGACTTCTATAAATATGTTGCAGAACAAAAAATTTAAAAGAATGAGAAGAATCTGTATATATTACATGAATGGCAAGTGCATTAGATTGCTTATTGTTTCTGATGTCACGAATGTGCTCTAAAATTCTGTCTTTAAGCAGCCTGTTGGTTTTGCCTACATAAAAGGATGGGCATTGCTGACAGAAGCAAAAATAAACAACATCAGTAGTCTTGCAATCTGAATATTGATTAGAACATAACTTAAAATGCCTTGTTGGATGAATATATGTGCTTTTGCTATAAATATAAGGGCAAGCACTGCATGATCTGCATGGAAATGTACCCTGGCGAGTAGAAGTACATGCGGTGTTGTGTGGTTTTCTGTTGTAAAGATGCTGCTTGAGTGACCTGTTGTTCCTAAAACTAAAACAGGGAGTATCGCCAATTATATCATTAAGGTTAGGGACATCTTGTAACAAATGCCAATGTCTCCTAACAACATCAGTGTACTGGTTAATATTACTGGCAAATTGAAACACAACTCTAAAATCATTGCTAGCAGAAGAATCATTGTCTATATTGGCAGCACTATTGTTAGGATGAAAATAAGGTCTACATCTAGTATGTCTCAGTTGTCAAGCATTAGAAATAGTCTGATCAATATCAGCACCTTGATAACCCCTGTCCAAAAAATCAGATTTTAAATTATTGAGTGCAATCACTGCATCCTCATCTTTGTCATGTAGTCTTAAGTCCTAAAGACTTGTCCTTTAAGTACATTCCTGGGTATGTGTCTAGGGTGCATGCTGGATTTATGTAAAAGTGTATTTTTTCTAGTCGGTTTAAAATAAATGTTGCTGTTTAAATGATTTAAATCAGACCTGGTGATATCAGGGTTGCCACCTGTCCCACTTTGCGAGGGACAGTCCCTCTTTGGGGAGTTGTGTCCTGCAAAAAAGTTGTAAAAATGGCAAATGTCCTGAGATTTTAGGACAAAATTATTATCTATATTTTATGTAATAGTTGCATAAAACAGTTATGCTGTATCTGAAACACCTAAGTGTTATAAGAAACAGAATAAGCAACTAAAATGCTACAAGAATAAGCTTTTATCTATGCAAAAAAGTGAAGTTATGTCCTTTGTACTGGCCGTGGGTATGTTTCGGCCTGCAAAATCTGATATTTGTACCAAAAATGTCCCACTTTGGGCATTTGAAAAGGTGGCAACCCTAGGTGATATGAACATCAAGGGAATTGATGTCAGTAGCAGAAATCTGATAAGAAAATCTCAAAAAATCAGTTGTAGTATGTAAATATTGTAAAAATAGTGCCCATCCTTGGTTACTTGGTGTCTTGCCCTTAACCAAGTATGATGTTTATTTAACAGATTACTATGTAGGCCATGGTTGCAGTTTGACTACCACAAAGTTGTTGTTGTGTCTTTCGGCTTTTCCCGGTTAAGGGTCGCCAGAGCGGAACTCCGGTCCGCTAATAATTGGCAGTAGATATTTACGTGCAGAGTTTCCAGCCCTGACACACAACCTTCAACGAAGGTACACCCATTCACGCATGTCTCCACACAGGTAGCTGAGAATCGAACAGGACAACGTCTTACTGAGAGGCGACAGCGCAGCTTTGTTTGAAGCCTTCTCATCTAATCTTTGTAAATGAATTAAAACTGAGGAGTTGAAAACACAACTGTAAGTAGTTAAAAACCTTCTCAGATGATATAAGAATGTCATTTGATCTTGATAAATGTACAAAAGCAACCTTTGAAGCAGGAAGCAGCACCAAGAAAATATCAGTCTGGGACAGGAATGTGATATTAACGAACTTGACTTGGAATTGATGAAGGATCGGCAATAAAACATGAACAAATGTGAGTAAAACCCGTAAGGATACTTCAGAAGACTAAAACTAATACTGAAAACTGTCCTTGACATGTAGGAATAAAGTCCAAGCTATAAACTAATTTGCTCTTCCTGTTCTAACTTACAATTTTGGTTTCATTGATTGTACCCAAAAGTTATTTGATCAGTTGGACAGGGAAACAAGAAAAATGTTTCATGCTCATCAAATGATAAATAAAAATCAGTGTAGACCAAGATTATAATCTTTCTTGGGCCGCCTCGATATTGATTACATGTATAGATCTGCAGTCGTGTGACTGCATACGTATCTGCTGACCTCACCAGTTCCAAGCACAATGAAGGTTTTAAAACATGAGGAGAACAAGTCTAAGATGACTTCACTGGTTAGTTTAGCAGAAGCATTTCGGTGTCAAGCGGGAATGTGCCAAAAAAGAATAAAGAAAAAAAAGAATGTAAGGAGAAATATTAGATAAGAAGGAAAGACATAAATATTGGAGCAAGTGCAGAGATCTCCTGAAACAACCTCATGTAGATCAGGATTTGATGTAGGAATGGTTAAGGATAGGTGAATTAAAACCAAAAGATGAAAGTTTAATAATGGCGTCCCAGAATAGTGGACTACGTGCACATTGGTTTGCAAAGTCCATTGAACATGTGGATGAAACAGACAAATGTAAGTGGTGTAAATAAGAACTACAAACAGTCACACATCTTGTTGGATGAGATAGACTCATTTGCTGAGGGCCTGTATACTGATAATGTGGCCAGACTTTTACAATGGGGATTGTGCAAGCACTGCAGTATTGAAGTAGTTGAGAAGCATTGAAAACATGAACCACAAAGCATTATAGAGAATGTTTATATCACATGGGATCACCCATTACCAACAGTTCAAAAAATAGATGCAAGAAAACCAGATATAGTATTCCATGAAAAAAAGACAAAAGTAGCACTGGTCATGAGAATTGCTATACCCAGTGATTACAGTGTCTTCCATGCAGAGAGACACGAAGTCATAAAAATACCAGGACTTGCAGGCAGAAACAACAGCAATGTGGAAGAAAGATGCACAGACTCTTTCAAAAGTTGTAGAAGCAACAGGTCTCATAAAGACTTTATAGTTGTATTTAGATATGCTACCATTGCATATAACTCCGTATGCATTACAGAAAGAGTTAATACTGGGCACATTGCAGGTGCTGGGAAGAATACTTTAATTAACATTAAAGACTGAAATACGACTAACTTCATGAACTTTAATCACACCCAGACTTAGGAATGGGGTCCACTGCTGTCATGATATTAGAAACCTAAAAGACTTGTAGAAATTAAAACAAGTGAAAAAAAAAGCTTTGTAGTGACCTGGGCCTCTAGGATTTGTCTCCCTCCTTGTCCTGACTGCATTTCTCTGGTAAAGGATGATCATCTAAACAGCTGCTTCTGTTTTTCTTCTGCCTCCAACTGCAGTATTGTCTCTGCTGCTGTGAGTTCCATACTTCACATCTCAAAGAGCAATCTCTCTCAAAGTTAACAGAAACCTTAGAAAGATAAGACCCCCCCCCCATATAATATCACCAAGCCCTAACTCGCCAGCTTTCCTATGCTATCCTGTAAATAATGTAAATAAATCCTGTCTTCATTTTTAACTACATACTGCTTTTCTCATCACTCCTATGCAAATGAAATTTGTATATTGCCTTATATGTAAATGCAACTTGTTTGTTATTGTATAACACTCATACAGAATTCAAATTGTAGTAATCTCTGTCTTGATGGTATTGTCCATTGCTTGATTCTAAAACCCCATTTCTACTGTTAAGAGTCTGACATTTTTTTTCTCTGTAATTTTTTCTTATATATTTTTTTAACTTTAATGGAGCTTTTCTCCCTGGGCCTCTTCTGAAAATCAGCCTGAGTACCCAGTCAGACCATCCCAGTAAACAAAAGGCAATAAATAAATAATATCCTGCCAAGCTGTTATTCTGTAATGTTTACGACATCACCTTATTGTTCCAACTCATTCTTGCTTTCATGCTGTCATTTCATCAGGTCATTCATTTTACTCTTCCTGGTTCTTATTCATTGGGTGGTTGGCACACCCATATTCCATTTATAAGTCAGCTTTATATTTTCATATTTTCCCTTTTTCATTCAGTTACTTTACTCTCCTTCATTGATCTTCCTACTGTAGTCTGATAGTTTCATATCTTTCAAAATCCACCACGTTACAGCAAGTTATTATTCATTAGTGGTTAAAGACCTGTTCTTTGTAAGATAACATTATTTAAACTTGTAATCATGTCTCTGATTATCACTGAGATTCCTGTGTTAACAGTTTAAGAACTGTTGCATTAAAATATTCAAAATATTTTAATTAAACATCATAATGAATTACAAATTTAACGTCAGTTGTAAATGCCTTTACTACAATGAACAACAGAGAAGAACATGTCACAAGTCGATTCCATATGTTAAATGCAGGTGCCAATAAACTTCACCTCCTTACTTTGAAATAGCAAGAACAATAAATTATCTGTGATAAACCCTCTTATGCTGTATGTTATTTCAAGCTATGTTGTTGAGGTGATCTGTACACTAGTATGCTATAAATGAAATAAGGATTTGTAGTCCATGTGGTTAACATCCCCTCACATATAGCCAGATACATCTTGAAACATTAAAAATGTATTGTTCTTTCGAAAGCTATTGTTATGAATAATTCAGCTGCATTTTTTCAAAGTTTGCAGTTCTGTTCAGAGTTACATTTTTTTTTCATCTTTTGTGGCTCTACTAAGAGACAAAGTTTTAATGATTTGTTTACAAATGCAATGGATAGCAGGGCTATAGAGCCCAAATCCACACTGCAGCCACCAATCTGATGAGGGGACATTGTTTACAAAGCCTAAATCAGTACTTCTGCCACCTAAATACATATGTATGTATGTATGTATGCAAGAGGATGCTTGGCCTTAAGAGCTTAAAAAATGGACAATGTTATCTTTGATAATGAATAACACCTGACACAGCAAAATAAGCTGTACAGTGTCAGCTCCAGAGCAGTTTTGATCACTGACTCCTCAGGATTTAGCCCACGTCAGTCTGAGCCCAATGACTTCTACTGCCAACTTACGTACAATAACCAAAAAAACTTGGTCCATTTTGTTTTCTGTTTTAAGAAATCTGCTTGGCCTGGTGTTTTTGTTTTATATGACAGACACTTAAATCTAGGTTGCACATTTCACATGTTTTTTATTGGTTAAATTGTTTCTTGAGTGATACTTAATTATATAGTGAATTTTTGGGTCTTTGTCTTTTCTGACAAGATTGCAAGCCTACATAACTACAAGCACTGCTGGCGATTCCCTGCTAGTTATTATTTTCCCACCCACCATTGCAGTTTTTGATCTGCTTTTTAAACCTGATGATTTTAAGTTGCCCACCTTTACAGTAAATTGATATTTATAAACTCCTCCGTTTCTACACCACTGTTGATATCTTGAATTATTTATTTGCCTTTCCTTGTGCTTATTTTGAAAAAAGTACATTGTATTTCAACTCTCATTGTCTGTCCTACTGATTTACTTGCTCTGAATTCGTTATCGAGCTAGCTGTTGGATAGAGTAGTGTGTTTTTACACTCTAGTAAGCATATTTGTGTGTTTTTTTACATGAACAGGTCAGTGGATTTTCCATCTAGTGGCACTGTGTTGTAGTCTGGTCTTTTTAGGTTGGGGAAACACTTGAGATTTCTGCATGTAGTTCTACTGGTTGAAGGGCTTATTAATCAGCTTATCTTGTTTTTAGTGTCTTTGTAAATTCTGTACAGTTCAGTAGCTGTTTGCCCATTTCTGCAAAGCAAAGTACTTTTATTGAATAATCACACTTTTATAAGCTGTTCAAAGTACACTGCTATATCCGTATCTTTGCGTTTGTTTGTGGTAGCATTTCACTCTGGACACTCCTTTACTGTGCTTTTATATTAGGAGGATTGGGATTATTCATCTAGTGACACTAGGTGTTTAACCTCATCTGTCTAAGCTGGGAAGCGCACAAAAGGACTCCCAAGTGTAGTCATTGTACTGACTCGAGGGCTCAGTCAGTTTTCTATATTTCCAGTGCTGGTGTAAATTTGGCACCTTTGCATAGAGCTGTTCGCTGTGCCAGTGTCCTGTACTAACGCAAACATCTGGAAACATTGCTTATTTTCATTACTGTGAAAGTTTACTGTGCTAGTTACCTTATTATAGCACCCAGGACCATTGCTGCTCAGAGAGCTTCTGATTTGGTATTGAACAGCATCGCTGGTTAGGTTAACTGCAGATTGCACCATATAAGCACACTTCCATCATCCTGTTACAAACACCATTGACTCTTATCATTTCAAGTACACATTAGGACCTGTAACCAAGGATGGGCAATTTCCGGCTGTCTCTGCACCAAAGGAGTATCATGAAGCAATGTAACAATTGCCTTATGTACACTGACAACCACTTCATTCTCGAATAAACCAATACAGGATATGAGAAATGTAGTTACACATTGGCATTGAAGGCTAGACTCTCAAATACAGACACAAAAAGCAACAAACAGGTTGTCAGCAACTCACACACATCACTCACCGCACCCACAAAGGACCGCACACGCAGACCCATATATGCAGAGGTGCTCACATGTAACTTACACAAACCTCAAAGGCCTCTCAGGTGCAGTCTTCAGAAACTCTGCAAGTACATGTACAAGGAGATTCCCATCACAACATACAAAACCACTTCTCAGTGTGCCTCAACTACCAAGCCCATAAGGCAAAACACTCATGACCCAATTTGAGATACACTGATGTCCCTCTTTACCAGGCTGGATAAGGGGAAGGTTACAGTTAGTTGCCTGTCAGGGTCCAGAATTCACCAGATCACACAAGCACTTAGGTCACTTACCCCTAAGTACCATTATGACTCAGTCGTAGTCCAAGTAGGCATGAATGACCTGAGCCATACCTCCTTAGACTATATGAAGTAACATGATTTTGCTCTCAGACTGTGTGTCACAGGCAGGGTATGAGCCTAGCACTGAGCAGCATTCTACCATCTGCAGGGGTGATGCCACAATACCAGCAGAACATGATTGACTTTAACAGCTGGTGTCATTCCAAAGGTGTTCAATACTTGTCAGCCTGGGAGGACATGGTTGATTGGCCACATTGCTTTGCCAGGGGTGGTCTTCTTCCTATCACCTTTAGGCTTTCGGGTATTGGTCAAAACATTATCCACCCCCTATAGTGCCTTTTTTAGGCATTGCCAAACAGATAAATCATCCAAGATAACAAAAGCTACTCAGGACAAGCTAAAGGTGTTACTGATCAATGCTAGGAGCCTCAACAAGAAACTGCACTACCTGGAAGCTGTCCTCACCCTGGAGAATGCTGACATCTGTGCAGCTACTGAACATGGTTCAAAGCCATGGAAAGTACTCTGGCAGTGCATGGCTATAATGCCTTTTATACATTCCGACCACTCACTGAACATGAAAGAGCTAAAGGTGGAGGTGTATCTATCTACAAAAGGATAAGCGCACCTTAAGGCTGGTCAGACTATATGACATGCTTGAGCTTCTTCATGGCCTACCAACCATGGGGAAAAAATCCATTACCATATTCTTGCCTGCTACAGGTCTCCCACTATGAACCAGGAAACCCATACATTATATTTGAAGTTACTAGAATCACTCACCATCCAGCCCAATACTCATGGGTGTTTTTAACTACCCCTCCATTAATTGGGAGACATACATGGCCACTAACATGCAGGCCGAAAGATTTCTTGACTTTGTGTAAAGTCAAATGCCCTAGAGCAGCTAGTCTGCACTCCCAGAAGGGGAACAAATATCCTGGAGCTGGTCTTCACAAATATAGAAGAGTATTATAGCCCCTAGTATTATGTTCTCGCTAGTAAAATCAGATCGTAAAGTGCCAACCTTGAAATTAAGCCCCCCATCTAACCCCAAAAACTTTTAGAACTCTTCTAAGGTAAATTACCCCCTATTAAGAGGTGACATAGCTAATTTTCAAGCTCTCCCAAATCCGGAAAACACAGAAACCTATGCAGTGACCTACCCAAAAGCCCTGTATAACCATATAAACAAATGCATAAAGATGGCAGTACCAGACAAAATTAAACACAGTTCAAACTTCAAAAGCAAGCCACCCTGGTGGATCCCTAGTATTAATTGATTGTATAACAAAAGAAAGAAAGAAAATGCTGTTGAGAAGTAAGAGGAAAGTGCACAACAGAGAAATAACCCCCTCATTAGTCTAAGCAAGTGAATTGGGCTACTAGTCAAGTCTCTGAAAGCTGACTTTGAGGTAGAACTAGCGTCCAAAGCTAAGGATAGCCATAAGACATTTTTCAGTTATGTCCGCAGTCTTAAGGGCAGCATCCAACAGTGTGCAGAATTAGTTGTAGATGGCATCACCTATACTCAGCAGGAATACATAGCAAATCTGCTGGCTGACAAATTCAGATCAAATTTCCCCTCCCTATCACCCCCACTTCTTCCGAAAAAAATACCCTCTACGACCAATTATCACCAAAGAACAGGTTGCCACTGCAATCTTTAAAACTAAAATATGGCTTCGGGGTGGGCTGACAATATACCAGCTTGCCTCTTAAGTAACTATAATCAGGACTTATCAGGCCCATTAGGATCTCTATTTAACCACAGCCTCTTAACTGGCTTTATCCCGACAGAGTGGAGGACAGCAACAGTCATCCCTCTGCATAAAGGGGGACCATCTACTGACTCGGGAAATTACAGTCCCATAAGTTTGACTATTCTTTTATGTAAGGCCATGGAAAGAATGTGCATGGACCAGACAAATAATGACATAGGAGACATCAAAACACTGGACCCGTCCCAATTTGTCTTTATCAAGGACAGGTCATGCCTACTGAATGTGGTGGATTTCCTTGAGAAAATCACTAAGGCCATGGATGAGGGTTAAACAGTACATACTGCCTACCTTGACATGGCCAAGGTATTTGACACAATTCACCACTCGGGTATTGGACAGGACACATGGTTAAATTGGATGAATCCAGATCCAGCAAGAGGCCAGTTACTAGTGATGTGCCACAAGTCTCAGTACTGGGACCACTCCTGCTCAGAATATACTTCTCTGAAGGCAAGGCAAATGTGGAAGGCCTCTGAATGGCAAAGTTTGCTGATGACTGCAAGCTGGGAGCAATCACTGAATCACCGAACAATGTAGATGTCCTCTAGGAGAAGGGTCTAGATCAGACAAATGGCTGGTTCTAGAACCATGGCCTAAACTAAATACAAAAAAAAAGTATTATCATACCCTTTGGGAAGTCACACACCCATGCAAATTACAACATCAATAGCACACCCTTTAGGGTGGACTCAGAGGTGAGAGATGTAGGTACACAGATAGATAGAAGTCTAAACTATGACCATGTGTCCACAGTGGTGAAGAAATCCTTTTATCTGGCATACTTATAATTAAAGGTATGGCAACCAGAGGCAAGGAAATTATACTCCCACTGTACTCAGCCCTCATTATAATAATCAAATACAGTGCAACATTTGGCATGTACTTGACTAGGCAATCTCAGAGGTTCCTCACAAAGAAAATACAGGGTGTAAACAACATGAACTATGCAATCTCCTGCCAGTTATTAAGGGGTGACCTATGCCTGACCTACAAGGCACTCACAAATCCAGCCCTGATGGAGCTTATACAGATCTTCAAGTCAAACAGCACGAGGGTCACCTGATCTAGGTATCTAAACTTAGTCAGCGACTCAAACAAAACATGCTAGAAAGACAGATATGTGTCTGAGAGATTGCCCCTTCCTTAGAACAGGCTTCCTATTCACATTAAGCAGAGCCCTTCTCTGGCCCTCTTCAAACTCAATTTGGATCAATGGCTGGGAATCATTAATTCACTCATGGGGTAGTGCCCATGTCTGTTATGGACAGGGGCAGTCTGTTGTGATATGACCAAGTGAAAAATTTTTACTGTTAACAATAACCTGGTTGTGCATACAGAAAGGTATTCTCAGTTGCATAAAAAAGGAAAATAAAATTATTTTATATGTGATAGTCTAATGACAGGAGGGCATTAACTACATCTGTACTTATTTCTAAGAACTAATGGTTGATGACTGAAACTACAGGATGTAAATAAAGTCCAGCAAGCCTATAATCCACACATCCTAATGTAACTTCCTCATGTATGTTGCCCAAAGTCCAAAGAAGAGTCCTAGACAAACAAAAAGAAAAGAACAACAATAGCTTTCGTGAAGCATATTCGAAAGAGGCTAAAGATATTTCAAAATCAAAACATCTCTTCTTTTTCAACAAGCTGCAGAATGCTCTGTTTCTTGATGGTGTAATGCAGCTTCTAATTTAAACAGAGAGTCAAGGAACTATAACAAATTTCTTCTTATTAAACAAAGACAGTTGTACATTCTTATTTAATGAAATGCACTCCTTTTTACTTTTTTATATTCAGGACAGAATGTGTATGACAATAAACCTGAATAACATCCTTTATGCTACAGAACTCAACATCAGTCATCATCACCAACGCCCCATTTCCCATTTTTTCTACTTGGGATCAGGGTGTTGCACCAGTTGTCGCCACCTCTCTCTCTATTTAGTGCCTCTCTCCTACCTTCTTCACAGGTCTTTTCTCATGCAATCCATCCATCTGTGGGCTGGACTTTGTTTTCTCTTTCCTTCTTCCTGTCTCTCACAAATAAATCTTCATCACATCATAATTTCCTGCATGTCCCCAAACCAGTGTATCTGTTCTGTTTGAGATTTGCTCTGCATTTGTCGTTTCTTACTATGTCCCACAGTGTGCATCCTACCATCCATATCAGGCACTGCATCTCCATCATACTTAGCTTCCTCACTGCTTTGCCAAGGTTTCTGTATTATGCAGAATGGTTGTACCACTGTTTTGTGCACCTTAGTTTTCAGCTTTGGTATTCTTTCATACACTACACGTGACACACTGACAGTTAGCTGAATCATCTGTGAGTCTAGCTTTGACCTCATTATTCAGACTTGCTTTTTCCTCAACCACCCGTTCCATATACTTGAAGTTGGTAACCTCTTCCAGTATTACCCATTCTGAGCACTTATTAATGCTAAGTGTTGAGATGAATTAATAATAAACTGCAGCTGTATGATAGGAGGTGGAAGGAGAGAGAGGTGAAGTAAAGTGCCAATAGCATAAAACAGACAAGACATTCTAAGAAAATTGTGTGGTATTTTCTTGTGAACATGGGTTGCATAAGTTTCGTTAACAGAAGACTAAACCATGTACAGCCATTTTGTTCCTTGTCTTCATTCCTTTGTAACAGATGAAAGAATAAAGGTATGAATCACCTACAGAGTCCCAAAAAGGAAACAGAAATAAAAAATATGAAAACATTTCCAGTTTAACTAAAAAGCAACAATGTTATGTTTTGTAATATAAGCCATAAAGCAATTTAATGCAAACAAACCATTTTGCACTGAAGCAAAGGCATGAACGGATAAAGTTTTTGCATCCACTTGTGTAAAGACTGCATGCAGCTATTGCAGTAATGTAGCTAAACATCTGGGCATATCATCAGGCTGCATGCAGATTTGATTCTATACCTCAGCTGTCTGTTTAAAGATACAATGTAATAATGTCAGCTTATTCAACCCAGTGCCAGGCTTGGTTGCACTGCACTAGTGATTTCAGTCTTATGTGTGATTGCCAATCACTAATGTGCAAAAAACAGGGTATGTGGCTAAAGACTGAGGTTGCAGTTTCTTGGGGGTTTCTCCTTTTCCTGGTGTGCAGCAGCATTGCAGTGTAAATTAAATGTGCAGTTCCTTATATTTGGGGATGCATGGGGACCTGTCTTTCTGTAAAAATACTTTTTAAATTTTTATGTTCAAGTCTAGTTCATGTTGTGCTCTTCCTGTTCTTTTGATCATGGTTATGAGGGTTTATCCCAGTGCTGTCTGAGTTTCATTAGAAAGTCAGTTCTACCTCTTTGATCACTATTTCATTATTTGTAATTAACTGTAGACAGGCTACTGTAGTTTGAATAGTATCTGAAAGTTTGAAATGCACAGCATTTAAAACCACATCAAGACTATAATATAGTGCCGTTTTTGCCCATTTTCTCCCTTTTTTATAAATGCATACTTTCTATGTAGTTTATTTTTAGAGAAATTTGCATACTGATTTTTGTGACTGGAATGGATTTTTGTAAAATCAAAAGACAATAATTTGGCTGAGAAAATAGTTTTGTTCGTGCATCAGGTTTACCCTTTTGTACTGTTTAGTTTTAAATATAGAGAGCAGCGGTTCAAGTGATATGTACATATAAAGCTGGGGAAGGATTGTCCTGTACCAGATTATGTACTGAAGTGTGAAATTATAAACACAAAAGAACGCAGAGGAAACAGACCACCAAAATGAACTTTTGCACAGATGAAACACACTGCCACAGTAAGCTGTTGCTCCGGTATTAAAATCACAACGGCAGTAATCCAAATATGACACGGAGTGAAAGTAGAGCCACAGGAGTAAAAAAAGTAACGTAAGAACTTTTATTATACAACAAGCACTTTCGGAAGGCTTCGTATCCTCCCTTCCTCAGACGAAACCAAAACACTAATAACATTCCCTATCCATGTTAAATAGAAAAATAGCAACACAATTGTTCAATTAACAACAATTTACCATTTAGGGTTGGTCTCATACAAATTTCCTAAACGGTATATAAAGGTTGTTGAGAAGTAGCTTGCTTCAATCCACAATAATAATTGTCCTTATAAAAAATTGAATACATGTAAAATACATAGGTAGACCCCAATGTCCACATAATGTAATGTAGTATATATTATGTTATACTAAACTCTACCCTTAATCTGTCACCAGCAAGCGATTAATGAAAAACTATTAAATTGCGTTGTGATTATTAACCATAATGCTAATTATTGTTATACATAAATAAAATACTACATACATAACTATTGTTATGATGGAATAAATAAAAACAATTCAAAACTTACAAGTAAAATACAAAATGTGTGTATCTTGAAAACCTTAAAAATTATAGTAAAACCATATGTGCACTTGAGTCTCTTCTGCTCCAAATATTCTGTCTCCCTAAAATGTTAGTGTGGGAAACACCTATATAAGTTCTTTACTAGCATATTTTAGACTAAATAATTATCTCCTTAAGGCTAGAAGTTTTAAAATGAAGTGTGAAATTACACTACTGCAACAACTATGCACATATTTGCTGCAGTACAGGGTTTGTACTAAATTTCTGTAGAACTGAGGACATTTTGTTTTAACATTTCAAATCTTGTACACCAGTTCAGTCTAATGTCACCACATCAAGTAAAGGAATGGTCTTTTGTCTTGCAGTTTTTTTTTAAATGCAGAGAAACTATGTGTTGGACACTAGGACTAGTTAAGACACAAACTGTATTGTTTGTCATTCAGGCTGTGCCAGACGTGTTCTATTGCAGTGACTAATACCTTAAAGTGGATTGCCCCATTTGCTTGACTTACTTTTTGTACCAAATTATGTGGATCTCAAGTGTTTTCTTTAAGGAGAAATGCTCCCTGTCAAATTCATGTTCCTTGTGCTGATGCCGCTGAGGATTAAGTATAATCTTTAACCTCAGTAACATCAACTCAGGGAAAACACAATGTGCCATAGGGTTTAATGGACGCATAGTGCACATGCACAGAGATGCATCCATAAGCTCTAAATTTATTTGGGCCATAGTTTCAGTAAAAAGCTTAAGAAGGTTTTGATTTGAAAAAATGGCTTAAGTAAATTAGTTTTGGCAATGACAAAATATATCATGGCACTTAACTCACCAGATGCCACAGTGCAATGTTAAACTATGATAATACACATTAAAAAATGTTTGTCTCACATTTTTTGAATGGCATGCCTTTGTATTTTATATATATATATATTTGTCTCACATTTTTGAATGGCATGACTTTGTAACTATATATATATATATATATATATATATATATATGTGTGTGTGTGTGTGTGTGTGTGTGTGTATGTCTATATATATATATATATATATATATATATATATATATATATATATTTGTCTCACATTTTTTGACTGGCATGCCTTTGTAACTATATATATATATATATATATATATATATATATATATATATATATATATATTTTTTTTATTTATTTGTCTCACATTTTTAAATGGCATGCCTTTGTAACTGTATGTATATATATATATATATATATATATATATATATATATATATATATATATATGTATGTATATATATATATATATATATATATATATATGTATATATATGAAATGTGTGTGTGTGGATCACATAAGAAAATAAGGAAAAGAGCAAAGTCTGTTTACAAATGCAAGAAAATGCTTTCAAGAAAACAGGATTTTTCTGAAGCTTAGGAAGTAATGCTCTTGATACATTTAGAAACAACAAATGAACCTTGCTTTCCTCAGCCACGTTTCAACAGGTTACACAAACAATTTGCTAACTCTGTAGATCATGTTTGATAACGATTAATAGAAAATGTTTAGCTACAAGCTTTGTTACAGGGACATGAATGGATCACTGACAAGATTGCCTTTTTCATGTCTGGAAATTCTAGTCCTCCATTATTTCTTGTTGCCATTTAACAACTGAAACATTTGTAAACAGTGTTGCAGCTCTCCTTTCCGATGGTTGATCGGAGTGTTACATTAAAGTATGATGTAGGTGCATTTGTTACGCTGTCTGTGAATTACCACTTGTTTTGAAAAGCAAACTTGAATCCTAGCCAGTGTTTTCTGTGACATTATTTTTATTATTATTTTATCCATTTGTTAATATTATCTGAATTACTTGTTTTATCTTTCTTTAACTGAGTTGTAATGTTTCAACTCAAGCATTAAAATAAAGCTGTTTTCTGGGATGCAGTCCTGAATACCTTCCAGCATCTACTAATGTTAATGAAATACTGTTGTTTTTCATGAGCTATATTAATTCTCTTAACCAAGAAAGAGAGAGTTTTATTTTATTTGAAGCCTTACCTATTGCATTCATTTATTTGCATGATACTCTGATTTGATTTCTTTTCAGAATGTCTTCTCTAAAGCCTTTTATGTAGTGTGTGATTTTTTTTTATGATTTATTCTGTCTACTTGCTTATGAGATAGTGATACTCAACTTGAATTAAACCTTTAAGTGACAGTCATTTCACATCAAGACAGAGACCTTCCCTTCTGTTGTATCACTTGCATGGAACTATATTTTCAAAATCTTACTTATTGCATATTCCTTTCCATAGTCCTACTGCATTATTCTGTGGATATTGACACTGCTGCTTGGTCCTAAGTTATGTTAATTTCAATATTATCCATAACTTTCTCTGAAAATATACAAAGGAATTAGTAAGACGACTGTCTTCCATTTACAGTTACACAATGCCAGCTGAACTAAATATTCTTTCTTTCAAGTTAGTCGTTCTGTAGGGATTTCTCAGGCTGAAAATTTGCATTGCCGAGTTCAGAAAAGTTCCAGTGTTTGCTAAGTTAATTTGCATACCGAGCAGCCACTCGCAGGGTGTATGCAACACAGAAAACAAACTCTATAAGGTGGGCTGACCTATCAGGACAGTCTGAAGCAGCATATGCTAAAAACTGTGTAATGATATTGTAATGAGCAACATTATTCAAATGAACCTCACTGTGTATGCTAATGAGGTAAAACAAAGATGGTGTACTGATTCACTAATGTTTATATGTTTATGGTGTACTGATTCATAAACATATAAATGCAGCACAATAAGGTAGTGCCTGCAGCAGGTTTGAAGTGACCCAAATGTTCATGATCAGTTAAAGGACTTTGTTAAAGAATGTTAGAGATGATTGCTGCTGTAATAATTTTACATCTGGAAGATGCTGTTATTGCCTCTGCAGTGCCCAAAGGTGTGCGACCTTGCCCCTAGGGTTACCTGGTCATCCAACCTCGCTTAACATTTCAGGGTCTCCAAACAGCAACATTTTGGACTAGTACTGTGTAGATAAGGACATCATCCAAGAAACTGTATACGTGTTTGCCTTGTCTGCAACCCCTTGGAAATTATGGAATACCTATCCCAGTGGATACCAAGGTGTGTGTTCTTCTATGCTTATTGGGTGCAGGGACCTTCCAGAGACCTACTGGGAACACAGTGGGAGTATCTCAGGCATCTACCTTGTGATGTCGCCATCTGTTTCTTAATGTCATGCTTCAATGTGTGGAGGAGCAGTTGTGATTCCTACATACTACAGAGGAGAGAAAGCACTGTGCATGGGGTTTTAATGATACTGCCAGTTTTTCTGATGTACTGGGGTCCATAGACTGTACCCGTATTAAAAAAACACCCCACGTGGAGTAAGGTACGTGAACTTCAGAGGGTATCACTGTAACTGCTAGATGGTCTGAAATGTACAAGATACCATCTGCCATTTTTAATTTCTCTGAGTATTTTGGGTTTCTAATACCATAACGGGAATGGACCCCATTCCTAAGTCAAAGTATGATTAAAGTTCATGAAATTAGTATTGTTTCACTCTTTGATGTTAGCCAAAAGTGCTCTTCGCAGCACCCGCAATGTGCCCAGTAATGACTCCTTCTATTATTCGTACGGTGTTACATGAATCGGTAACGTATCTAAATACGATTGTAAATTATTTTTTATAAGACCAGTTGCTCTTACTACTATTGGAACTATCTGGGTATTTTTCTTCCACATGGCTCTCGTTTCTGCCTGCAGATCGAGGTATTTTATGACTTTGCGTCTCTCTGTACGCAAGATACTGTAGTCACTAGGTGTAGCGATTTCAATGATCAATGCTACTTTTGTCTTCTTTTCTTGGACCACTATATCCGGTTTGATAGCATCTATCTTTTGGACTGTTGGTATTGGGTGATGCCAAGTGATGTAAACTTCATCATTTTCTGTGATTCTTTGTGGCTCATGTTTCCAGTGTTTTTCAGCCCCTTCGATACCATAATGTTTGCACAATCTCCAGTGTAACAATCTCGCCACTTTATTATGTCTTTCAGTATACAGTCCCTCTGCCATTAGAGAGTCGCAACCAGCAATAAGGTGAGTTACTGTTTCCAATTCGGTTCCACAAAACCTACATATGTCTGTTTCTCCCACATGTTCAATGGACTTAGTAAACCAGTGTGTATGTAGCCCACTATCTTGGGCTGCCAATATTAACCTTTCATTTCTTGATGTAAATTCACCTCTCCTTAACCATTCCTGCATTTGTTCTTGATCAACATGAGGCTCTTCCAGAAGTTTTCTATACTTGCAACTATATTTATGTTTTTTCACATTTCTTGCCTTCTCATCTGGTCCTTCACCTTATATTCTTTCTTTTGTTTTTTAGCACATTCAGTTGCTGCCTGATTTTTATCCACTTCTGGTTTGATTTCCATTCCTGCTTGATGTCGATATGCTTCTGCTAAGTTAAGCAGAGATGTCATCTTAGATTTATTCTCCTCATGTTTCAAAACTTTCATCACATTTGGATCTTGTGAGGTCAGTAGATATGTGTGGAGTCCCACGATTGCAGATCTATACATGTAATCAATTTCAAGGAGGCTCATCCCTCCTTCAGAACGGGGAATATATAATCTTGGTATACACTGATTTTTATAAATCATTTGGTGAGCATGAAGCATCTTTCTTCTTTTAATATCCAATCTATCCAAAACTTTTTGGGGCCAGTCAGTCACTCCAAAACTATAAGTTAGGACAGGAAGAGCAAATTGATTTATAGCTTGGATCTTGTTCCTAGGTGTCAGTGCTGTTTTCAGGATTAATTTAAGTCTTCTAAAGTACTCCTTGCTAAGCTTCATTCGCATTTGTTCATGTTTTATTACTGATCCTTCATCAATTCCCAAGTATTTATACACTCCCACTTGCTCAAGTTCTTTTATATCACATTCTTGTCCCAAACGGATATTTTCCTGGTCCTGTAATTTTCCTTTTTTAAAAGTTGCTTTTGCACATTTATCAAGACCAAATGACATTTCAGTATCATCTGAAAAAGTTTTAACAACCTGTAGCTGTCCTTTCAGTTCCTCATCTGATGAGCTATACAATTTTAAATCATCGACAAAGAGAAGAGAAGTCATTAGACTTTGTTGTTTTCTAGAAGCCAAATTATAGCCATGACCTGAGCTGTTAAGGAAACGGCTTAATGGATTAATGGAAGGGCAAAGTAGCAACGGTGACAGGGAGTCACCCTGGAATATCCCCTTTGGCTTTTTATCCCTGGGATAATAATGTGTCCTTTATCATGGCTTAATTGCAAAGTGGTCTGCCACTGTTTCATAGTTACTGTGTGTGTGTGTGTGTGTGTGTGTGTGTGTGTGTGTGTGTGTGTGTGTGTGTGTGTGTGTGTGTGTGTCTTGGCCACCCAGCAGTTATCACTACTCCCACATGTGGCACTCTTGTGACCTGTACCGACATTTTGCAAGGGGTGGCTTCTCCCAGGACCATCTTGTTGTTGTTGCTAGATATGCCCTGCAACTCTGGCTTATAACACCCTTAAGAAATCCACGAAATCTTACAGACCAGGGATACAGCCATGTCTCCTCACAGACGAGGAACATTACTGAGTGAGTGTTTGGGCTGTTGAAGGCACACTTTTGCTGTCTGGATTGATCAGTGCTGCCCTGCAGTATGATCCTGGCATTCGTACAAAAAGTAGTATAAGTGTGTGTGTGTGTGTGTGTGTGTGTGTGTGTGTGTGTGTGTGTGTGTGTGTGTGTGCAGTGTTACACAGTATCATATTTGGGAAACAGTTACAACAGGTTGGACACTTGCAGAAGTAGTAGTCCCCAGCACACCAGGCAGTGGAGGTTGAGTCAGATGAGAAGTCAGTTAAGGAACCAGCAAGAGGGAATGATCATGCCAGAGGGAGATGGGTACAGTATGCCGTGGCACTGGCAAAGAGGCAGCAACTTTTACATAGCTTCACAACATAGTAGACCAGAGTAAAGGAGGTACACTACAGCAAAATGATGCATGCAAAACCAACACCAGGCTGTGCATACCCAAGCATCGTCTGGCCACTCTGTGCAGCAGACATAAACAATCCAAATGTGGAGAAGAGAGCATATGAGTGGATACCTTTCACAGGGAAATGTGTGAGTGCTAAGAATTATGAAAGTAACGTGTTCTTTCAGTGTTGCAGGGAAAGGGGGGTTAATGGTAAACTCTTTGGGAAGGGCCAGTTTTAGTGGAAGTGTGTGCGTGCATGCATGTGTGTGTTTCTGTGCGATGTACTGAGGGCTGTGGTGGTGTAGCTGTAGGTCTGCTAGGGCACAAATTCAGCAGTAGTAACACTGCAACTCATTGCATTGGGCAGTCTAGGGCATGCATTGTAGAGGTTTCAGCATCCTCTGCATGCCCCTGCCTATTACAGCTGGCCTTACCAGGAGTTTCAGTGGTTGTTCTACAACCCTGGCTAGATGCTGGTGTGCAGTGTGACCATGTGTGATGTCTGCTATAAGGTATGTCACTTTTAAGACTGCCATATCCATAGGGTGATCCTCTTCTGGGTGTAGACACCTCCATAACAGATGGAGACATAGTGCTAGCATTGCAGGAGTGGGATCTTGACTGTCAATGGCCAGTGTGGCTAGCATCTTTGGTTATAGCAGTGGAATGACCTTGTGGATGGCCCCTCACCCCTAGCAGGTGAATTTAAGAGGACATTGTGCATTTCAGGATGTGACAGAATCTATCCTAACAATCACACATACAGAATATGCATTCCTGTAAGTCATCACGCACACCTTGCATCACCCTCACTAACGTCACCATTGCAGTGGTGGTATTAGCTAGTGGCTCCATAATGACCCTGTACATACCCTGCATTGCAGCTACTGACACACCAACCTCAGTGGGAGGGCAGTAACCATATCTCCAGCCAGCACCATTACCCACCCACCATGTGGACCTCTCCACCCATGAGTGGTAACAGCAGATTCCAGCATGCATCTGTGAGGGGCCAATACACTTCCCTGACTGATAGTGTCCCCATTAACTTGCCCTCCCTGTGAGGTGTGGCTATCCTGGATGTCTGCAGGCATAGAGACCGTGTCTATGGTCTGTCCAGGAGATGCCATGGTCACATTCCCTGTGTCTAGCCCACATTCCATACTACCTTACTGTGCCAGCTCATCCCCTTCATCATTATCAGAGGCTGCAGATCCTCCAACATCAGTTAGGGGCACTTCCACAGTGCTGGTGCCAGTTAAAGAATCCCCTGTAAATGCACCAAATCCTATGTAAGTGTGACCCAGCACCAGAAGTATAAATGCAACTGAGATTTACAAATATTAACATGATGATAAATAATTGAATTGCATACCTTGTGCAGATGGCTGTGGACGGTGAATGCCTGATGTTCCAGTATATTGTAAATCAGACCGATGTAATAATTCAGACAGTGACTAAGGGTTGCACAAGACTTACATATTTTCTTAACACAAAAAGGTCTACATAACCGATACATCTACAGTAGGTTGTATCTGCGGGCATTCCAGCTCTCCCCCAACATCAGCAGCCCACTGTGGGACTATGTGGAGGTGTCACTGCCTCTGAGAGAGGCCAGGAACTCCACCATTTCCTGACCCACTTAAAGGCACCCACAACTCCTGACCTTACCTTCTTATGCCAGTGCTCAAGCTCTTTGTTTGGCAGCTTGTGTGATATCAGTGTTCCTGCAGTGCACCTTGTCATAGCTGTGGCTGTGAGCAGCAACCTCACTGACATCTACTAACACATCTACCCAGACACATTCCCACTGTATCCGGTATGCTGCATGCAGACCAAAGAGCCATTGGCCATGGAGACAGAAGGCTTTGAGCAGCACATCATTCTCCGTAGAGTAAAACTTTGGCTTCCTTATGGATTTCTCTAAGACTCTGCACTGTTCCTGTTTTTGGGCATTGCTCTGTACATGTACAAGAAAGTGGAATTACTGTCCGTGTTACTGCATTTACCTGCAAAGTAGTTTCACCACTAGTCTCCCCTACAGTCACATAGCATGCTGTTTGTGTGCCAGACAGCTGTATATCTGTAGCCACACTGTTTAATTAATGCCAGGCACATAAATTTACTGAGCAAATGTCCCCCATACCACTGCAACTAAATGAGGTAATCTGTTTTCCTGAGGATTAAAAATAATTTTCATCTGACGTGTAATGTATTCAGCTGTCAAACTTATTTACTGAAAGAAGTACAAGAAACCCAGTAAGAAAGTTTTGAACATTCTCTGAGTATGAGCTGATGGGTGTGTCTCACATTATGCTTAGCAATCCTTCAACCCAATAAATACTTTACACATTGCAATCCCCCTGTCAGAACAATTTCCCAGTATACTTATTACTGCCATGTCTCGGAGGGGAGAGCTGTAATTCCACATGTAACTACATGTACTTTAAGTCACTGAAAAGTGTGCTTTCCTATCAGGAATACAGACTGCCATGTTTCACACCTTTAAGTATCATTCTGAGCATTAGTAACACAGAACTTATATTTTCCTAGTCCATCGGCCACACAAATGAGATCCCTGTCAATGCCATTCATTGAGAGACACATGGTACATGCAAGAACTACTTTGGTTGTCAGTTTTATACCATTTTTTTCTTATGATTATTCAAGGTGAAAATCATGGCCAGAGAAGGAGAGGAAAATATACAGTTTAGAGAGGAGATATGATGTGCGGTGGAGTCAGTCTTTCTTTATCTGCCTCATAAGGATTACAAACAGAGGCTACTACAGGAGGGCTATCAAGGGCCTCAGTATATAACTGCAGCCTGGCATAAGTTAACCCAGACTCTCTCTCATGCCATTGGCATCCCATGCATGGAAAAAGTGTTGTCATCATTACAGTGATATAAGGTGCCACAGTCCTGAACTCCTAGGCCAATGAGAAAAAGAAGTTAGCAGACATCACCTATGTACTGTAAGTCGAACTTATATTAGCCAAACCTCTGACCTGCCATCCACATGTATTATACAGTGCTCTTTTTCTCTGCATAGCCCTTGAAAGCATTGCAGTGAATAGTGAGCAACACACGAGGAGACTGGAGAGCCTTAGATAGTGCTGGGACTGCTTCAAAATATACAGCTTTTATTATTAAAAGTAGTATTGATTCAGTTTCATACTATACCTTTCGTATGTAATAGTATGATTATGGAATGCTTAGTGTTTATGAAAGCATACATCATGCCATTTTCTTGGACAAGTGCGTCAGAGACCTAAACTTTGTCTGCAGCATAAACAGGGCATGATGGAGGGGCAGGTATGTATCTCAACAATGTGAAGCAAAGCTCATCCCTAACCCCATTCAGATGTAACTTGGCACACTGAATGGGAAATCACAAACTTACCCCTTGTTTGGCACCTATGTCCCTAATAGACAAGGGCAGTCCTGTCAGTGCATGATTTGTACAAGCCTATATTGTAAACATAAAATTCTTTGGGATACCGACACATCAGCAACAGTTTGGTAAATTTAGGGTTAGCATGGCTAGGCTTAAAATGGGCCAATAACTTGCAACCTATAAGAAGTTAATACTCTGCTTCCACATTGTGTTGATGCCCATAGATTCATACACATCCTGTGTGTCTGTTGTGATAATTTTGCCATTGAGGTGTTTCTTTCATTAGACGTGAAAGGTATGTATGAGCGATATTTTTTGGGCAGGTGAACATCTGTGTCATGGGAAGTTATGGTCAATGTGTATGTTTCCTTTGCTCATAATCTGTGAGAAACCTTTGTTTGAGCATCATTTTCATGCATTTCAGATGTCTTGTTTCTGTGTCTTTGACCACAGACCCCTGTTTGTTTATCCTAGTAGCTTATCACTGAAATCCTTTGCCTTTCTGAGTGCGAGTTTAGCTGGCCATTGATTCAGGTCCCCCTCTCACTTGTGTTTGCTAACAGCCTTGTTAAGTATATTAGGTGCAACTTAAGCATATAAGTACATACCAGCTTTATTTTTTCGTTGTATTTCTATTTTTCATTCTCTCTCTCCTACCCTATTTGTTACTATCTTTTCTATTGCATGCATTTATTTTGTTTGTTTATTTTGTTTCTGTAAATTTATTTTAATATTACAGGCGGCAGCATCAAGTTCTGTACCCATGCCTGTTGGCCTGCACTGGCAGCAGTCAGAGTGCTGCCACCATCACCACCACCACCACCACCACCACCAGAAACACCTATCACATCTAAATCCCAGTCTGTGACAGTGACCTCCACACCTCCCGCACCACCTACAATAGGTAGCTGTACACCTGATGCTAGGACTGTTGTACCTTCTGAATGCAGTACATCTGGAGGTGATATGATTGTCTCCAGTTGGCAGCTGGTAAATGTTTTGGAGGAGATAATAAACAGCAGGTTAGATGTCCAAATTGGCCAGATGGAGAACCTCCTCCATTGACTCATTGATCTGCATCCCTATCCAGCATTGTCCCTACCATCTGAGATGGGGCACTGTGGTGATGGTACTTAGGGTGGTGAGTAATTTCTCATTTGATCTCAGCTGGCAGGAACTGCAGCAGCCATTACCTCATCCTATCCCCATTCTGATGTCCCCCTACCTTTTGTGCTGGTGCCCACTCATGTTAGTTGTACAATCCTCCCCTTACCATTGTCTCTTTTATGTTTGTGTAATGTCTTCTTCACCTTTGTTTTACCTTTTCCCCTGTCAAGTCTTGTCTGCCTTCCACAGCTACCCTCTTACCTTCTTCCTACTTCCCTTACTTCCTTTCCAGCTTGCATTCTCTTTATGCATGAAAAATGGGCACATATCCCACAAAAAATAATTACCTCATCTTCCTTACCTCCATCCTGCTCATTCCTTAAATGCTCACCTTATGTTCTACCCTCTGCTTGCTTCCCCGTGTCATCATTTCTATACCTCCATTTCCACCCTTTAATCATGTCAAAAAATAGATCCCACCTCACACATGCTTATGTAGTTCTTCCAAGTCACCTATTTGTAATCATACTGTGAGTGGAGGGTTGAAAAGAACACCTTCGATGCCCATGTACAACTGAGGAGCACAGGCACTGCTTGTCATACAACAGTGAAGTAGGCTGCCATGTTTTACATCTCCAACTATTATTTGCAACCAGTATCATGCACTGCAAACTATGCCCGTGGATAATGATTTAGATCCCAAAGGTGGAGTCCTGACATATCATTGTTGAATCTCTTAATTGTTTCATTCTGCAACTGAGTGACACAAATTTACTGTGCATTTCCCTGAAGGCTTTTGTTTAACTTATGCTGTTACTCAGTCTGTAAACAGAATGTCTTGAACAATGCAAGTGATGAAGGTTGTGGGTTCAAATCCCCTCAGGGTTGTATGCTGTGTCTGTTTAATTATTTCATTCTGCAAATGTGGGACATCACAACATATGTGTGCTTCCCAGAAGACTTTTGTCTGACTGCTGCTATAGCTCGGCCTGTAAATTAAGTGCTTTGATAAGACATTTGATGAAGGTTGTGGGTTAAGCTCCCATATGGATTGAATGTAGGCACATCACTGTTAAAGTAGGATGTTGCTGCATGATATTTGCAGTGTAGTACAGGTAGAATGGTCGGACTGTGATGATGATGTGTCTGCATTTGGGAAATGTAATTGTACCCACACATTTATGTGTTGTTTTACATTTTTTGCTCTTCAGTTTTTTGATATTTATATGTAGCAGCATCCAGACTGGAAGCCCTACCACCATTCAGGCCTGTTACACCACCACCAGCAATACGCAGCAACATCTCTACTAATGGTGTCCCCAGCTACCACACTCACCTCTGTCCCCTAACAGTAAAACCTCTGTTTTCTCTGTGTGTCATTGTCTTCTACATCCCTGATTATGTCCTCACCTCCCTTCACAGCCCTATGTTATTTCATAGGTAGGTACTAGGCTATCAGCCCAAGGGCCTACGTAAGCCTAGCCAACAAGGTTCCCTGGCTTACACCACCCAAGAAAGTTATTTTCCTGTGCCACTGTCGAGCAGAGACACAGAAGTGACTCCCAGGGTGTATTTCCCATTTCCCATCCACTCATCAAGATTTTTCTTGAAGAGTGCTAATGAAGAACTTTGCTTGACATAGATGGGTAGCCAGTTTCAGAGTATGGGAAGTCTCTGGGACAGGAATCTGTCCCTCCAGCATGTCCTGTATATTGTGGTGACAAGGTTTAGGTCCCCGGAGCATGTAGCATGGAGGGATTGGGATTTCTTTAGGTGTAGCATGTCCAACAGCTCTGGGTTTGACATAGCTTTATATGTTAGGCAGAGATCACCTCGGAGTAGGCGATATGCTATGGAGTAAAGCTGGAGTTTTTTGAGGTGGTCAGTGTAGGGCATTTGTTTGAGGCCAGTAATCTTCTTTGTGAGGTACTTCTGTGGACTTCCCAGCTACTGCAGATGTCTTGTGAGGTACATTCCAAAAGGGGCATTGTACTGTATAATGGGTCTAATGAGTGTCGAGTAGAGGGGAACAATGACCTCTTTTTTCCTGGATGAGAACCCTTTATGATGAGGTGTACCACGTAGAAGGACTTCCTGACTACTGTGGTGATGTGACTATCAAAGGAGAGGCTACTGTCCACCTGGGTCCCAAGGTCTCATGCATTCAGTGTTAAGTAGATTGCTGCCTATGTGGTAGTTCATGGGTACAGAGTTTTTTACCAAAGGGGATGACACTGCACTGCACATTTGTTTGTGTATGTGGCCCTGCTACCTACTCTAACACTACAACCTTCATCTTCATTCCGTTACAACCTTTCACAAGTTATTTCCTCTACATATATGTGTCATTGTATAATAAAATAATCAGCACTTAAATCTCATGACCATGTAAGGTTGCCACATAGCTTCCTTCTCTATATGCAGTTGTGTGCCTGGCATTGTACTGAGCACTTTCAGGGCTCTTGATCAGTAGATGTGCATTACTACTGCTCATACATTCCTGTGGCCACACCATGCTCCTACACCATCTTTTAACAGTCCCTGCTGCATCCCCAACCAGAATATTTAATTAACTGCTTGTCCTGCACACTTGCCTGGCCACATTCATTAATAATGAGCATCAGACCTCATTGCGCACATGCAGTAAATGAAGGTGGGCTTGCTGTGATCATGGCTACAGTGTTTCTGAATCGCAGGAACAGAATTCAGTTACTTTAGTTGAATTCCTAATGGCGTGTAGTTTATGTAAAGAAAAGTGACCTTGTAAGTAGATAGAATATCAGGTTTTGTTCCTTTGATATTAAAATGGTGTAATGCTGAAATTACTGGCACTGCCTGTGCCATGCAGAAGGCTGGGGCCATGCTGATTAGGGCTGTAAGTGTTAACCTGTAATAAGTGGTGCATTAGGTTTTCTGTGTGCTAGTAAAAAAAAACCAAAAAAAACAAAGGCAGTCTGTATCTGTAACTGTAGCTTCATTTTTCCACTGTGCAGCACTGGGGTATAATTGAGACACCAGCACTATTAAGGGTTAATTTTCAAATGGAATACAGTTGTAAAGCATTTACATTTCAACCATTTACACTGTAGGATAAAATGTGAATCTCAGGAAAGAAAATGGCATGCTTGCTTGACGGTTATATGAAATGAAATTAAATCCTCATGTTTTTGTTTAATATGAACACAAGACCATCAGTATACTTTCAGATCTAGAACAAATACAATAGTAATACAATAACACTGTAGTGTATCCATAGATATTAACAGAAATTGTAATCAGCGCAACTCATTTCTATATTGCTGTCTTATCACATATCCGTAAGCCTAACTTCTCACGTATTACCCACTCAAAAGGCCTGTACCTAATATGTGACATTAACAAAACCTGCTGGAGAGACAGGTTTGTCCCCCAGAGGCTGCCCTGTGTCTGGAATAGACTTCCCATACATGTCAAACAGAGCACCTCACTGACCCTCATCAAGAGCAACCTTGATGAGTGGATGGGAAACCACAAATTTGATCCAGGAGTTCCACCTGTGTCCGAATTGACAGGGGCAACAGGTGCTGACTGAGGTTTTTTTTGGGGGATAAACTCTTGGCTAGGCTTGTAAGGGTTCCAGGGCCATTAGCCTAGTAACCTCATATGATCCTACGATCAAAGCACATCTTCCCCTTGGAGTCTTCACTCAGCTTTGAATTTCTAATAGGGTATTAATTGCTGCATCTCCCACCACATCATTATTGTCTCATATTCATACTCCATCCTCTACCTTTCCAACATCTTTCCCCTATTTACTGTGTTGTTTTTGCCTAACATATGCAGATATCTGTACTTCTGTGGTCTCTTCCCTAAATCTGTCATCTCCACCTTATGCCCATCTCTGTGTGTTTCAGTTTCCCTTAACAATTCTCTTCACCAGTCTCTAAACCTCTTCTTCTTTAACCTCCTTAAGTTCATCACCCATCTAGCTTTTTGCCTTTTCCCATTTCAGACCTCCTGCAGTAAACTAGACTTTTTCTCATTTATTAATCATCATCGCTTGTTATTTCTTCCCCTCCAAATAGGATAGCCATCTGTCAGGTAGAATAACCAACTGTCCTTTCTTTCTTTATGGCAATACATCTTCCTTCCACAAATGGCTGATGGTCCCCTATATTATATGAACTTCCTCACCTGCCCACTTTTTTATGTAGGTTATCTACCTTCTCAGGTCCACATCTCCAACATTGTAACTTTTGACCAGCACCCTTCGTACTGTAACCTATTATGGGTTGTTGTCAATTTCACCTTTATTCTCACTGATGGGTCAGATCCAATCCATCGGATCCGTCTCAGCTATTTCAAAAGTTTTTGGCCTTCAGCAAAGCTCATGGGCATTCTTCCTTACTCATAATGCAATTCCCTAACTTCTCAGATCTCATTTGCCGCCAAGCAAAGGAGGTTCTGAAGCAAGCTCTGGGCTAAGTGCTTTACTTTTCAAAATGTATGTTTGTATTATTAGACAGTTTGTTATAGTTTTATATAATTTAATATAGTTATATCTATCCTTACCCAGTTTTCGTTAGTTTAGAGTGAGTGTTGACCCCTTTACTTTCCCTGTTAGCATCCATTTAATTTAGAGGACATTTATCCCTGTAATTTCTATTCCTAGCCTCCTTTATCACCCATTTTAGTTAGAGGACAATTTCTTTTTTTTTTTTTATTTTTAAAAAAGGTATCTTGCTATCTTTACCTTTTAAAATTTATCTTTGTGAAGTTTTTTTTCCCTGTCTGTTTTTAAATTAGAGGACTTTTGTAGTGGGCTCCTCTCTCTCTCTCTCTCTCTGTTAATTCTACTTTAGTTCTATTCTGTTAGTTGTTAAGAGTGTCTCAAAAGCAAGGGAAACCTCTTGGTTTCAAGAAATGCGAGCAGTGTGGAAAGAAGATGCCCCTTAGTGATTCACACACTTTGTGTGTGTGTATTGCTTGGGGCATCTTCACCTCCAAGAGTCTTGCTCCATATGCCATGATTTTAACCAAAGGGCTCTTATGGATTGCAAAAATAAACTTATTTTGAAGGGACTCCTGAAAACTCCTTTCTCTGAGGCTGTCTCACCCGAGTCCGCCACCAGGTCTGACAAATCTGAAAAATCTCAAAAACGTGCTTCTTCGGTGCCAAAGTCTTCCTCAGAGCTGAAGCAAAACATTTCTAGACTGTCTGCTCCAACAGAACCCTCAGAGCACACAATTATTGCTGGATCCAAGAGTTCATTGGAGCAGCTGGAACCCTTGGCTCCAACCTCTTTGGCACCGACAGAATTTATTCATTGGAACCGATACCTTTTTGGCTTCCATCTCCCTTTTTGACAAAGTCAAGGTCTCCAACACTTTCTACTCAGTCTATGAGGAGTTTGTCCGATGAAGATGTGGATATGCTGCTAAAGGCACCGACCATGGCCAAGTTATTATTGGATCCGAACTCAAAGGAATCGGATCAGACACAGTCTTCACTTTCAGCGCCTGCTCCTCATCTGATCTCTCCCCTGGTTTCAGAGCCAGAAGATTCTGACATCCAACTTGTGTCTGTATTGGATCCATGACCCTTAAGTTCTTTGGAACTGATGTTTGCCATGAGTGTTTCTGCCCAGTCAGCGCAGGAAACCTCTAGGAACTGACACTCTCCAGTCGGATCCGCAGAGCCGGTTCGGATCTCTCCAGATCCAACCTTGCCTCTGGGGGCTTTGGCACAGATGAGTTTGACTTCTACCTCTGCCTTGGAGTTTCTCTCTCCTGTGCCGGAGATTTCTTCAGCCCCAACAACCCTTTTGTTGGATCCGGGGTGTACGGAGCAGTGGCAGAATGCCTTTGAGGTCATGAGGAGGGTTTTGACTACATCCAGTCTGACGCAGCATATCACGGATCTTCCTCCCAGTTCTATGCAGGTGTCTTTTTCTTCTTACATACCTTCTCCACAGGACTGCAGAGACTCCAGGCCTCAGGATGCCCAACAGGGGACAACCCCCTCTTCTGAAGCTTCCCAGGACTGCCTCACTGAGGAGGTCCCTCAGAATAGGACCTGCAAGAGGAAGCATCTTGACTCCCCAGAGGAGTCTATCACATCCGATACTGACCTCGATAAGGCAGAAGGATCCCCATGGTCACCTCCTGAAGATGTCTCCTTTGGAGACATTCTGGAAATTTTAAAGCAGAGAGGTGACTGGCAGTCCACATCCCCTTCAGTTAAGGAGTCAGTATACCTGAAGGCTTTCGGGTCTCACCCCTCAACCTCTTTGGTGACCCCTCCTTCAGATGAGCTTATTGAATTAATCTCTTGGAAGGCTTGGAAGACCCTAGATTCCATAGAACCTACTCCTAGGAGGCCAAATAAGTACATTATTGCCCCCAAGGGCAAGCCATTGTTAACTAAAGGTGTAGCAGTTGATACCATGGTCATGGCGGCAGCCACTAAATAGGAACTGTTTAAGACCAGTTCCTCTATCCATCCTCCGAAAAAGTAGAGAATTGGAAGAGCCACATAAGTGGTCATAGAACACAGAGGTGTTCAAGACCATCACTCTCAGATGGAAAAGCTCACCAAGACTCTGACACAACTTGCTGTGAGGGAAAGGTTAGTTTGCTTTTGATTTCTGTTATTTTGTATTACTTTATTGCCTTCTGCTGTTTTGTATACTGTGATTTGTTTTATTTACAGTGTTTTACTTGTATTCTGTTTTGACTTGCATATTAAAACTTGGTAAGAGACCATAGCTGTCTCTTGTGAGTCGCACAGAATTTTTTCCAACCCTCCCTCCCTGTTGGTGTTGTGTTCTTAAACGCAACTATCTTTCTAATTGTCTGCCCCTTATGCTAATTTGACCACATACCTCCTTCTCTCTCCCCTCTTTCACTGGCTGTTATAAGAACAAATGTATCATTTTGTGAAATCACTCACCTTCAACTATTTAAATGTATTTGTTATCTCACTGTATTCCATAGAGACAGAAAACAAGTACCCACCCCCTTTCAATCTATCTTGCTGTTTTAAAGTTAGTGGCTTTCCACTTAGACAGCTGAACTTTACTTTACCCTCTTTTTTCATATCTAACTGCTTGGTGCATACTGCAGTGTTTATAATATAGAGGCAGCTGTACCCACCAGGAAGAGGTACAGAATTAACTCAAAAAAACAAGCCACACTAGTGGAATCACAAAATAAATAGGCTGTATAACAGAAGGAAGTGGATTATGGCAGACATTAGGAGGTGCAGCACCCAGCAGGATAAAAGCACTCTCATCAAACTAAAAAATATCTCTGAGGACAAATACAGTTTACCAAAGTCAAATTTGAGGTGAATTTGGTCTTCCAGGCCAAGGGCAACCACAAGGCATTGTTTTGCTATGTCAGCAACCTTAAACGCAATACACAATTGTGTGCAGAGCTCATTGTAAATGGAGCCAGCTATACTGAGCCAGAAGATATAGCAAACCTACTGGCCGATAATTTCAACTCCAACTTTACCCCTCTGTCCCCCGCAACCTTCCCTTAGGAAATGCCATCAAATATAACTCCCCCTGCTATCACTAGGGAGCAGGTCCTTAATGCTCTGTCTAAGGCCAAGAACACTGCATCAGTGTGAAACATGACCTATCAGGGCCTCTGGAATTGTTATTTAGTAACTGCCAAACAGGCTTCATGCCTCATGAATGGAGAACAGCAACAGTCATCCCTCTGCACGAAGGTGGGCCATCTACAGACCCTGGAAACTACAGACTCATAAGTCTCACTAGTCTTATTTGTAAAACCATTGAAAGAATTATTATGGAAATGATCAGTAGTGATATAGTAAACCTCCAGACACTGGACCCAACCCTGTTTGTTTTCATCAAGGGCAGATCATGCATACTCAACCTGGTGGACTTCTCTGAGAAGATTACCAAAGCAATGGATAAGGGTAAAATGGTTCACGCTGCCTACCTGGACCTAGCCAAGACATTTGACACAATACCCCACATGGATATTGTTGACTAACTCAAGTGGTTAGGTACAAACCCGTATGTTACCTGGTCCTTAGCCAGCTGGCTTACAGACAGGACCCAGAATGTTAGAATTGGGGAGTCCATCTCTACAAAGAGGCCATTCGCAACTGGAGTCCTTCAGGGATCAGTCTTTGGACTACTTCTTTTTGGCATTCACTTCTCTGAAGTCATGGCCAATGTCACTGGTCTCTGGCTGACTACATTTGCAGATGATTGCAAATTAGGAGCTGCCATTGAATCCCACACAGACACAAATGTTCTCCGGGAGGAACTGACACAGACAAACAACTGGTGTCAGAGCCATGGACTAAAACTAAATGCCAAGAAATGCATAATAGTATCCTTCGGGAAGTCATCCATCCCAATAACTATCATAGTGACAACACACCCCTTAGAGATGACCCAGTAGTCAGGGACATAGGAACACACACAGATAATAATCTAGCCTTTCACCATCATGTGTCTACAGTGGTGAGGAAATCATTCTATGTTGCGCAACTTATAAACAAAGGTGTGGCATCTAAGTCCAGGGAAGTCATTGTTTCGCTATATTCAGCATTCATCAGCCCTACCATTGAATACAGTGTTCCCTTTGGTATGTACCTAACCAGGCATATCCAACAACTGGAACTTTCACAGACGTTCCTCACTAAAAGAATACAAGGCTTAAGTAAAATGTCCTGTGCAGACTGCCTCAAGACTTTATCCCTGTTTTCTGTCTCTTACAAGCTTTTGAGGAGAGATCTGTTCCTGACATACAAGGCATTCTTGGACCCCATTCTGATGGACCTCCTGCATATCCGCAAAACAGACAGCATTAGAATTAACCATTCTGAAGACTTGAGCCTTGCCTGTGATGTAAATAGGACCTGCTGGAGGGACAAGTATGTATCCCAGAGATTACCCTGACTCTGGAACATGCCCCCCATCTATGTGAAACAGAGTTCCTCCCTAACCAATTCAAGTGCAACCTGGACAATTGGATGGAGACTAGGAAATTCATCCCTGGTTTGGCACCTGTGTCTCTGTTGGACACAAGCAACCTGTAAATGGTTCATCTGCCAAGCCTCTACTTACACTTATCAAAGGTATCAGAACTTGTCAGAGATATAGGATGCGTTGCTAGGCTTAAAATGGCCCTTGTGGTCATTATCCTAGTAAACACCTATGAATCTATGGGGCACACCTCATGCGGACCTTTTTGCCTCTCCCAAAAACATCTTTTTTCCCTGTTCTGCATAAGGACTCCCACACCTCTAGCTTGGAGGACAGATGACTTTTCATTCCCTTGGACGAGGATGTTCATTTACACATTTCCATCTCTACTTCTGCTACACAGGCTTCTCCTCAAGCCCCAGAAGGAGTACTCAAAACTTTTACAACACTGGTTTCCACTCTTGCTTCACCTGTAAAAGGGAAAGTTCTGGAGAATTTCTCCAAAACCAGATCTAACCACCCCACAGAAAGGGCTACTCCTTCACCCCTATCTCAGTTCTCTTAGCCTGATCCTTTGTGTGATAGAATTTTAATTCCTACCAGACATACTTTCTCAGAAGAGGTTGTCCAGATTCTACAAGAAGCCAAAAAAAACCTAACACCAGAAAGTCTTACATTGCCAAATGGAAAAGATTTTCCATCTGGTGCTTTAAACACAAACTACAACCCCTTTCAACAGACACCCCCACACTCAAGCTATACTTGTGGGTCCTTTTGCACTCAGGATTGGTTTACTATTCCATTAAGACTCACTTTCCAGCCATTAATGATATCTACCTTTGGAACACCCTCTTATGTCCAGGACAGAGGTTAAACTTTTAAAGGGAGTTTTACACATACAACCCCCATGAAAACCTATTGTTCCTCCCTGGGACCTTAACTTTGTTTTGGAAAAGCTAACCTAACCTCCTTTTGAACCAGCCGCCTTAGCTACCTTAAAATTCTGCACTTGGAAAACAGTGCTCCTCTTGGCACTGACTTCATCCCGCAAGGTCTCAAAATTACAGGCTCTCATGGTCATTCCTCCCTTCCTCATCTTCCACAGAAATAGGATAAGCCTCAGGGTCCGTCCATCCTTCATGCCAAAATTGGTCAGCAAATTTATGCTCAACCAAGTGATCGACCTGTCTACCTTCTTCACAAATCCGCAAAAGAAAAAAGGGAAAGAATACTGCACTCTCTTTGGACATTCCCAGAGAATCAAGGCTTTACCTAGATAAAACTAAGGACATCAGAATAGCAGATCATTTGTTTATCTCCTTCATGGAATCCAGGCTAGGGCAACCAATTTCCAAACAGTCAGTTGCCTCCTGGATCTCAAAGGCTGTTTCCTTCTGTTATTCTCACCATGGAAAGACTCTACCCTGCTGCTCAAAAGCACATTCCACTAAAGCAGTAGCTTCTTCAGGTGCATTCTACAGAGGTATTGACACCAGGTCTAGTTTAGAAGTAGCCACCTGGTCTTCTGTTCACACCTTCACAAAGCACTACATGTTGGATGCTTTCTCTAGGCTCAGCACAGTGTTTGCCAGACCCATTCTGTCTGGTGTCCTGGAGTCTTCTCTTGTCTGGTTCCTTTCAACCTACCACCCACTTTCTATACAGCTCTGAGAATCACCTGTCTGTTAAGAATACTGCAACAGTGACTTAGTCAGGACATAGTAGAGTTGAATAAGAAGCTGCCATAACAGTAGATGTCCTACTGATCACTGTTGCGGTAATCCTTCCTGTACAGCTATATCCCTTTCTTTACTTCTCGACTTCTCACTGGCACTAACACTTCACCTTTCATGCACACACAGGCTTATTCTGTGCCATGGCATCTTATTTCCAAAAGGGGAATTTGCATACCCTGTTTAACCTAAGCCTCTCCCTTTCCTTGGTCTTCTTCAGGCTAGTGCTGGCTTGGAGATAGTCTGAGGTTCTCATACATATGTCCACATTTATACTGCAATGTGTTTGAGCTGAGATCATCACCTGTTCATACTTTGTACAAAGGTAAAGCTTTGGTACCCAGCCAGACATCAGAGAGCAAAGACCCATCTAAGAATACTGCAACAGTGATCAGTAGAACATCTACTGTTATGGTAAGTTCTTACACAACTGTACTGTCATGCAAGACCTTAAATAAATTTTCCTCTCACTTATTCCAAAATATCAGAGAAATTACCTCACTACGGCACCTTTTGTACATAAGCATCATAAACGGACATTAAAGCCTTTAAGCGTTTGTCAATGTCCATATTCAAGCACAACTTGGATCTTTGTATGGGAAATGGAAAGTTTACCGCAGGACTGCCCTCTATACTAATGAATAGAGGCAGCTCCTAAATGCTTTATCCCATACATGGGTCCCCTCAAATTATTTATGGTATGATCCCAGTTATACTCATTAGGAGTAATAGAAAGTTATCAACCACGGGATGGGTAAGGCCAATCTAACAGCAAATGGGATAGGTTATTTCAAGCACCAAAAGGGAAATTGGATAGGATTAAATGGCCCACAAGGGCCGCTAACTAGTATTTACCTATGAACCTATAAAGGGCAAAAGACCTAAGTTTCTTTTTCTGAGAAATCTGGTCAAGATTCCAGAAGACAGAAGTCCTCCTTTCCAGACAAGTCAGCTTCTATTTGACAGTCATTTTCTTTCCCAAGGGTTAACTCTGCCTTTTCCCCTTTAGCAACAAATCACTACAGACTCTTGGATTCTCTCAATCATTCACAATGGTTATTTCATGCGATTGTTCCTCTATTTTCAGGGATTCCTCAGCTCCCTCCTTGCCAATTACCCCCATTTTCCTCTTTATTTTCAAGACCTACTGTCACAAGATACTGTTCAACCAAACTTTCCTTGACAGAGTGCAAAGGTTTTTCTCACGGATGTTTTTGGTTCACAGGAAAGAGGTCTTCTGGAGGCCCATTCTAGACCTTTCCTTTCTTAATATGTTTCTGAAAGTTCTTTCTTTCAAAATAGTGACTCTCCAGTCTTTGTTCCCTTTGCTTCTTCCTCAGGCGTTTCTGAAGTCTCTGGACTTGAAGAATGCATATGTATATATTCCTTTCACCCTCTGTTCAGGACATTTTTAAGATTTTCTGTTTCATCCTTACATTATCAGTTCTCTGCTTTGCCTTTTGGTCTTTCTACAGCAGCAAGTTTTTTTTTTACCAGATGTCTAGTTCCAGTCATAGTCATTTGCAAGCTCTATGGTGTTCAGATTTTTCCCTATCTGGATGAACTTTTTATTCAGGTCACCTCTTTCCACAACTTCTTCTGTAGGACCTATAATTCAGTATATTTCTTCTTTGAAGTCTAGGCTTCACTCTAAATCTCAAAAAGTCCATTCTGACTCCTCCTCAAAACCAGATTTTCTTGGGGTGCAGGATTCAGACACTTACTATGATAACTTTTCTTCCTTTCCAAAGGGTCTACTCCTTGATAGCTTTCTTTCAGTCTCTTCTTCCTTTACAGGAGATCTTAGCAAAAGAGAGCCCTGGGATTCATGGCATCAACTGTCCCAATGCTTCCATTTGCCAGACTTCATATGAGGAAGTTTTAGCAGTATTTCAGAATATTTTGGCTGCAACATTGTCACCCTCTGGACTTTTCCATTCCTGTCTTGCCTTATCTAAGGAAATAATTTCTGTGATGGCTCCACCAGATATCTCAGAATCCAGGTCTTCCTTTTCAGGTACCCTCCCCTACTCAGAAGTTGTTTACTGATTCTTCAGACCTGGCTTGGTGAGCTTGTTTCAGCAGCATCATGGTCCATGGGGGCTGATCTTCACAACATGTGAAGGAGCATATCAACATCAAGGAAATTAAATCTCTTATCCTGGTTCTTCAGGCTCTACATTACCTTTGGATTCTAGGGCCACTCAAAATTTTCACAGTCAAGACCACTGTCATGTAGTACATAAATGAGGAACAAAGCCATACCACCTTGAAAGACTAGTCCTCTTGGCATAGTGTTTTGCCATCTGCCATCATGAACTCTTAGAACAGAATGTTATGGAAGACAATCTGAGCAAATCCGAGGAAGATCCTCGTGAATGGATGTTTCACAGAGAGGTTTTCATGGCCATTGTCCATCAGAAGGATATTTCTCAGGTAGATCTTTTTGTCTCCCTTCAGAACAGACACTGTCCCAAGTTCTTTTCCAGAGTTCCATGTCCTCTGGCTTGAAAAGTGGATGCCATGTCTTTTTCTTGGAGGGGGATGCTCCTGTATACTTATCCGTTCCTCTTTTGCCAGAGGTCCTACACAAGATTATGTGGGACAGGCACAAGATCTTGTTGCTAACTCCCTTTGTCTCACAGTATTGGTTTACCCTTCTTTTTCATCTCGCCACAGGATGGATCTCCTCATACAAGACAAGTGCTCTCTAATTCACACTTATCTTCTCACCCTACAGTTAACACTGGGTGTTATGGCTTTGGCTCCTTTTCAACACCAGTTTTCTGAGGACATGCGTCAGGTTCATGCCTCATGTTTTGTATGAGGCCAGAAAATCCACTACTAAAAAATAATATATTGGAAAGTGGAAGAGCTTTTCTGCTTGGTGTCACAGACACGAACAGGACCATTTTTGGGTGGGTATTCCTACTGTTCTTTCTTATTTGTGTGAGTTGCACAATTCTGGTCTGGCATACTCCCCTGTTAAAGCTAATTTGTCAGCCATTTCTGTCTGTCTGCCTGGAGATCCACTACTTTCCTCTAGGTTTGAGGTTAAACAGTTCCTAAAAGAGTCCTTCATATTAGCTTTCCAAGAAAACTAATTCCTTTTTCTTGGAACCTTAAGTTTGTTCCTGAAAAATTTGACTCGGCCACCTTTTGAAACAGCAGCTTCTTCCTCTCTCAAATTCTGTAACTGGAAAAGTATCTTTTTGGTGACCTTGACTTCTGCCAAGAAAGCCTTTGAACTTCAGGCTGTTATGGCAGTTCCTCTTTTTCTGTTTTTTTTTTCCATAGAGATAGGGGGTCTCTTAGAACATATCCTCCTCTTATGCCTAAAGTAGTCAGTGATTTTTCTTTGAATCAGACCATCCATCTTCCTTCTTTCCTTTCCTTCTCCTGAAAATAGTCGAGAGAGAGAGTTCTCCATTCTTTAGATTTGCATAGGCAGCTCATTCTTTGGATTTGCGTAAGACAGTTCAGATGTAATATAGACAAAACTAAAGATGTTAGGAAGTCTGAGCAGCCTTTTGTTTCTTTTCAGGACAAGAAATTGACTTTCACTGTTTCTAAGCAAGCCATATCTTCTTGGATTTCTAAAGCTGTTTCTTTTTGTTGCTGTCTTCATGGCAAGCAACTTCCTACTTCTGTTTGTGCTCATTCTGCTAGGGCAGTTGCCTTTTCTGGTGCATGTTTTAAGGCTGTCAATGCAAGATCCATTTTGGAAACCTCTGCTACTTGGTCTTACTCTGCATGCTTTAAACACTGTAAGTTGGATATGATTTCTAGGGCCAGAACAGGTTTTGCTATGTCCATCCTTCATTTGTTTTTGTAGAGTTCCTCAGTTTCTTCTTCCTCCTGCCATCTTTTATAATAACTCTGGTACTATATCTATTGTAAGGAATACTAAAACAGTGATTAAGGAAGGACACAGTACAGTTGTATAAGAACTTATCATAACAGTACATATCCAACTTATCACTGTTGCAGTATTCCTTCCCCCGCCTCTGGCTGAGGGGTCTTCTTTTCCCCTCTTTTTGGATGTACATGTATTATCTTTGTTTTCTCCCTCATTTGCTACTGCTGTTCTCTTGGGGCAAGTCAGTTTTGTGGATTTGGCACTTGTACATTACTTACTTACTTTGCGTCTTAGATGTAGGACATATGTCTGACTTATGGTGCTTAGAAGGACCCAAAGCTTTAGTATGTTGACCAGATGTAAGGATATCCCTGTTGTAAGTAAAAGTGCAATAGTGATAAGCAGGCTGTCATCTGTTCTTGCACAGCTATACTTTATTCACAACTGAGTCGGCAGCACTGAGATGGAATGGCAAGAACTTGTAAGGCATAATAATTGTTTACTAACTTATGTCTTATGCTTAGGCCAGCATGTTCTAAGGACTAAAACTTACATAACTCTCAATCTGAAGTAGTTAACTTCATTTTATCTGCAACCTGTGGGCATACAGATCCGTATCGGATCCGAGCCGGCAACTTTTTTTCTAGCATCTGCTCCAAGCTCCGAGCTCCTCCCCTTACTCATAATGCCCTACCAATTCCTATCTTCCCTCAGATCTTGTTTGCCACACCAGTAGTGTGCATCGTGGTCTCCTTTGCTCTGAGCTAAGAGATAGTAAGTAGAAACTTTTTGCTTATATCAAGGTGTGCTTGACTAGGATTACTCTTCCTCCCCTTCTGTAGTAATGCGTTTGGTCGTTAGTGTAAAAAAAAAAAAAAAAGTTGTTTGTATTAGAGTAATAGTTAGGCCTGCCCTTCCCCTACCTGTGTGTGTGGTTTTTGGTAAGGTAGTGCTTATACCTTTGAGTGCAGGACTATGGCTGACCAGCCAAAGCCTGTGTTCAAAAAATGTACAGTGTGTGGCCATAAGCTTTCCCTTGCCGATGGTCACACTCTGTGTGTGATATGCTTAGGAGTGGCAGATTTATCCACTCAGTGTGCTGTCTGTTCAGGCTTCAACCCTAGGGCCCTTAGGGATTGTAAGGCCAAGCTAGTTACCAAAGGCCTTTTCCCTGTTACCATGCTGGAATCTGCCTTGGCCTCGGTCGCTAGTGTACCACCCTGACAGGAACTCAACCTCCTTCTTCGTCTGCCGATGGGTCCTCGAAGGACAGATCTTCAGTCAGTGAGTCTGACAAAGATAAAGAAAAACAAAAAGAGAAGGAAAAGGAAAGGCGCAGAGAAGAAAGGGAGAAAAAGAAAGACAGGCATCGTAAGAGATCCCCAGACAAGGGAGCTCTTTCTCAGCCCCCCATCTGAGACCATGAGGCCTGTTTCTCCTCGGCTCCGGTCACCTCATTTCTCACCAGAGCCGTTGGAATATTTGGATCCGAGGCCCTCCACCCCTCTGCGCAGACCAGCAAGATCCGAGTCGATGGCCTCTTCGAGGTCGACTCGAGCCTATCGGACATTGATATGGACAGGATGATGCGGAGATTTATTCAGACCCAAATTCAGATGGGTGTCTTGCCAGGTCCCTCTCCCTCTGAAGGGGACGACCTCCATGCCTCTTTTCCGCCCCATCTCTCCTTCCCCGATCCATGCTTTGGCTTTGGGGCTCTTGGATCCGAGGTTTTTCGGAGCTGGTAGCTCGGCGCCGACGGTTCCTCCAACCTTGACTCTGGCTGTTACCTTGAGTTCATCGGATCCGACTTGTTCGGACCCAAGTGACTCTCAGAGCCACAGACAGGGAGTCTGACCCGGGAGAATGGATTCTTTGTCTCTGACCCTTTTGGACCCGATCTGTTCCCTCGGACCTCAGGCTAACCTGTCTTCAGCTCCGGTCCCCGCTTCGGATCCGGGGAGGACTTCTCCCGTGGCCTTCGAAGTGGTGGAGAGGGTTCTTTCCCAGGGAATGAGACCCCAGCCCATCCCCTCGGATACCACCCAGGCCCCCCTGGATTTGGCGATGACTCCCTTCATCCTATCTCAGGGACAGCCCGTACCAGAAGATCCTGAGGTCATTTTCCCCGAGGAAACCCCTGCGGCTCGCAGATCCCCTTCTGAAAGTCCCACTGAAGAGGGTCACCACAAGCGCAAGTGCAAAAGGAGGCACTTGGACTCCCCTGAGTCCCTCACTACTGACACTGACTTAGATGAAGGAGAAGGTTCCCCCAGGTCACCTCCCGAAGACATCTCCTTCAGAGATCCTCTGCCAGAGAGGAGGTTGGTCAGCCCTAAAACCTTCTGGGGATGAGTCAGTGTTCCTGGAGGCCTTTGGCACAAGCCCATCTACTTCCAGCAGACCTCTTGGTGTACCTCATCAGCACAAGGGCATGGAAGAAGCCTGACACTGTAGAGCCCATTCCCAAATGTCCTGACAAGGTTTTATCTCCTCCTCCTGATACACAACCCTGGTCAAAAGGAACCCCAGTTGATGCTATGTTGGTCATAGCGGCCACAAAAAAGGAACTAGCACAGGAGAGTTCCTTAGTCCACCCTCCAGACAAGGAGTCCAGGTCGGTGGATAGGTTTGGGAAACGCGTATACTCCTCAGCGATGTTTTCTATCCATGCGCTGAATTATTTGGCACATATGATTCGACTTCAGCGAGACCTTGCTTCGGAATTCGCTGAGTCACCCCCAGAGTCTTTATCGACGCAGGACAGAAAGCTGTTCTCTGCGAAAATGTCTACTCTGAAGTCAGTCTCAAATACATCTATGCGGCTACTTTCCCATGCCACGGAAAAAGCAGCTAGAGCAGCTGGGACAGGCATAGCCATGAGGCAACATGCCTGGCTCAGATTGTGTCAGTGCGCGGAACCTTTCAAGGCGTCGTTTATCAACGCTCCCTACGACAGTTCTTCCCTCTTTGGGAAGACAGTACGTGACACACTGGTCCAGAGCGAAAAGGACAGGAAGACTTTGTCTGCCATTGGAGTCCGCTTCTCTAACCCTCAGCGGTCCTTTTCTAGGAATCAAAGAGGGCAGAAGAAGATGTGGTTCCGAAAATCTCTGTTTTCACGGGATTCTCAGGACAGCTATTCCCCCAGAGGCAGAGGGGGACAGGATCAACGCCGACCCAGAGGTAGAAGGGGTCCCAGGAATTTCAGGTCTAGGGAACCCTTCTCTGATAGACCCGGTCAGCAGCCCTGAGGGGTTTCCCGACCGTCCTACTCTGGAGGCAGTCGAGGGACGATTGTCCTTACACCCAGTGGCATGGGAGTCCATTACATCAGATCGCTGGGTTCTTCAAATAATATCCAGAGGTTACTCTATTCCTTTCGTTGCCCCTCCAAAATTTACAAAACACCTCCCGGATGTTCCACCTGCTCACAGGGAGGCCGCAGCTCTAGAGGTTTCAAAGCTGCTTCTCAAATGAGCCATCAAAATGGTCCCACCCCATCAGTCCAGATTAGGCATCTACTCAAGGTTCTTTTTGGTGCCAAAAAAGACGGGGGACCTCAGGCCCATTCTAGACCTGTCAACATTAAGCCTGTCAGTAGCCAAGCAGAAATTCCGGATGGTCACCCTATATTCCATTCTACCTTATCTCCAAGAGTGCGACTGGATGTGCTTGTTAGACCTTCAGGATGCTTACTACCACATCAAATTACACAGAAGCTCCAGGAGGTTTCTGCGCTTCCGGCTGGGAGCCAGTCACTTTCAGTTCAGAGCCCTACCCTTTGGTCTCACCACAGCTCCCAGGGTGTTCACCAAGGTAATGGCAGTTGTAGCGGCTCACCTGAGGCTTCAGGGTAGTCAGGCGTTTCCATACCTGGACGACTGGCTCTTCACTGTGCACAACAAGCATCACTTGTGTCTGGCCAGAGATTATTTCATTCAGTTAGCAGACTTACTGGGAATTACAGTCAATGTTCACAAATCCCATTTGCAACCAGTACAAATTCTAGACTTCATTGGGGCACAGTTAGACACTTTGCAGATGAAGGTATTCCTAACTCCAGACAGGATTCTACATCTCAGGTGCCATATAGCTCAGATAGCGAACTCCAAGTCTTCAAAGGCGAGCGAGGTTCTCCGGAATCTAGGCTCCATGGCTGTCACCATATCTATTCTCCCTTATGCGTGCCTTCACATGTGGGTCCTTCAATGGACTCTGGCTGTTCAGTGGTCTTGGCTAGACCTGCCCATGGAATTTCCGATCAAGATCAGTCACTTCTACAGGACATCTCTTCTTTGGTGGTAAACGTCACCGGAGATATCAAAAGGACACCCATTTGCATCACCCCCAGTCCAAACCACAGTGACCAAGGACGCCTCCCAACTCGGGTGGGGGGACACTGTTCGGGAAGGACAGTCCAAGGCACGTGGTCCCAGACAGAGACCAATTTGCACATAAATGTTCTAGAGATGAGGGAAGTGCTTTTAGCGTTCGAAGCCTTTCACACAGTCCTCCCTCTTGGATTGATTGCAATTCAGTCAAACAACATGCCGGTCGTTTGGTATATCAACAAGCAGGGAGGAACCAGATCCTACCCTCTATGTCACGAGGCCATGAGAGTATGGGAATGGGTGATTTCCACAGGTTGGTTTCTGATAGCAATGCACATCCTGGGGCAATTTAACATTTTAGTGGACAGATTGAGCCAGGCCATTCTGATGCCTTACAAGTGGTTTCCTTGCATGGGGTCAGCCTTGCTGCAATCTCTTCACATCTCCTTCCAACGCGAAGTGCAGCGAGTTCTTCAAACTGATTCCATCACCAGGGGAAGTCCCCAGAGACGCTCTATTCCATGCTTGTCCCCCGGGCTTCTGTATGCTTATCCACCTTTACCTCTCATTCCGAAGCTTCTTCAGAAAGCTTGCCACCTATGGTGCAAAGTGGTCCTCATTGTCCCATTCTGGCCTCGTCAGGTTTGGTTTCCATTCCTTTGGTCTCATCTCTTAGCTCCCCCGTGGGTTCTGGATCCCTGCCCGGATCTAATTTCCCATCTGTTGGGGACATGTCCACCCGATCTGGGCAGCCTCAAGCTAACAGCTTGGTTGCTCCAGTTCCATTAATTGCCAGGACTCCCGGTCTTTCATCCCAGGTGAAGTCCATTCTGGTGGCCTCTCTTAAAGACTCCACTAGGAAACTTTATTGCAGTAAATGGAAGCGCTTTTCCATTTGGGCCTCACAAAGGAAAAATAAATCCCTTTACAGCCCCTGTTCCAGCGGTGTTGGACAGGAGCTAGTTCCTCCACAATGAAAGTACAATTGGCAGCCATTTCCAGTTTTTACATTGGTGAAGACAATATGGCCTTAGCCTCCTCTAGGCTGTGTAAGGCTTTTCTTAAAGGTACTTTTCTATTACGGCCCCCTGTCAAGGATTCTGTACCTCCTTGGGCCTTACTTTTGTTTTACAGGCATTGGTGGTTCCTAATTTCGAACCTGCAGCTTCGGTGGACTTAAAATTTTGTCCTGGAAGACAGCTTTCCTAGTCGCCATCACATCGGCTAGGAGAGTTTCTGAGCTTCAAGCTCTGTCTGCCGTGCCTCCGTATTTGGTCTTCCATAAGGATAGGGTCTCCCTCCGTACTAACCCTTCCTTCTTACCAAAAGTTGCATCTGAAGCAAACATAAATCAGTCCATTAAACTGCCCGTTTTCTTTCCCAACTTCCAAAATAAAGGTGAATACAAACTCCATTTGTTAGATGTTCATAGACAACTTTGTTTTTATCTTCATAGAACAAAGTCTTTCCACAAGACTGACCAATTGTTTGTTTCCTTTTCCAAAGTGTTTATGGGAAAAGCTATTTCTAAAGTTTCTTTAGCCAGATGGATCACTCTTTGCATTTCACATGTCTACAAAGCAAAATGTTTATCTCCTCCTGGTATAGTTAAGGCTCACTCTACCAGGTCCATGGTGACCTCTGCTGCTTTTTGGTCCAGGGTACCTGTGGACAATATTTGTGCAGCAGAGACATGGGCCAATTCACATACCTTCATTTCCCATTACAAATTGGATCTGATTTTGAGGGGTAGAGCATCCTTTGGCTCTGTGGTTCTCAAGAATATCCTTCCATAAGGGCCTCCCAGGATCAGAGTAGCTGGGGACTCTGTCCCACAGGTTGCAGATAAAATGAAGTTAACTACTTCAGATAAAGAAGTTATGTACTCACCATAAAGTTCCATCTGAGTAGTTATACTTCATTTTTCTGCAACATTCCCTCCCTCCGTTCCCCCGGACCTTATCCTGTTTTCAGGGTTGGTTTATTGGGTTGAGTTGCATATATATTGTATGTTGCAGCTAACTCGATCTGAGGGAAGATAGGAGTTGGTATGGCATTATGGGTAAGTGGAGGAGCTTGGAGCAGATGCTAGAAAAAATGTTGCCGGCTCGGATCTGATACGGATCCATATACCCACAGGTTGCAGAAAAATGAAGTATAACTACTTAGATGGAATGTTATGGTGAGTACATAACTTCTTTGTTACTTAAGTAAGACAAATAAAACAATAACTCACTTGATTATTCCTTATAGCTAGTGAAATGAATAAACTTTTGGTATCTGTGGTTAAGTATATAATGATAAGAAGCCTGGCACTTGTACATTAGTCAGTGAATAAGCTGGAGAATGGGTACAAAAGCAAAACATTCTGTCATCTCTTTCCTGCCAAAACAGGAAATGGGGCATAGATGTAGGGAGAATGTAACTGATAAAAAGCTCAAAGGGAGTCATAAATTGTCTACTGGTAACCCCAGTAATACTTAGAGCATTAATTCAGGGTAGTGCCATTTTAAGTAATAGAGGAAATTGAAGGATATGGAATATGGGAAGGCACAATTTTGTTTTATTGTGCAATTACAGACTGCATTGTGAGAAGAAACCACCTTGCATGGAAGGCAGTGGGTTCATACCTGTCAAACTCTGGGCAAGAAATCTGGACAAAGCCATAAATAATGGGGGGGGGGGGGGGGGCAAAGCAGCAAAAATAGGACCAATTTTTACATATAGTTTTTACAAACTTAAAAAGTCAATAGAATAGCAGGTTTTGCATTCGCATGAATATTCTGAAAAGTATGCTGAAACTCAAATGTCGGTCATTACATTCACACTTCAGTCTTCAAAGATTTGCCAAGTATTTGCCAGAAAACTACAATTTTATGAAAAATGGACCAAAAACATGAGGCAAAAATCTGGGCATTCTACAAAAAATCTGTGCAGTTGATAGGTATGAATGGGCTAGATTCCAAAAGAGTTGCTCTCAGTGTAAGTCTGCCCTGATTCCAAAAGACTTGTTTTCAGTATAATTGACTTACTTCAGTCTAACGCCCATCTATAAACAGGCATACACTTGAGGCAAGATTCCAAAAGACCTGCTGTCAGCCTACTCTTAGTATAAGTGGTCACTTGCACTGAGGGAAAGTCTTTTGGAGTCGGGCCCAAAGTCATGTTAATATGGCTGCCTCTGCCATGCCATTTGAGGATATAACACATTATAAAATATTAACCATTTATTTTCACATAGGGACATATGTACTGCACAGAGTATTAACATGCAACTGAAACATGTTTTTAAAGGATTTTGTCCATAAAGGTTTGATTGCATGCAGTAAATATTTAAAAAATAATTAAGGAATATGAACTTGGACTTGGATTCAGAAGGATATTCTCTGCCCTCTTTAATTGGTTAACAGAGGTTGGTTATTTAGAGATAATCTCCAATTCAAATACAACATAAAGCTGCACAGAGAAATGCATCATTATAGGCTAGTTACCAAGTCTGTAAATGTAGCACAGCACTGTCAGACATGGCCACGCTATTGTTCTCACCACTAGCCCATACATTACAATAGCATAAGCACCCCACCAAGACATCCCCCCCACACACACACACCCTTTCACAGTTACACTCCGCTCACTCATATACCCACATGCACTCTCCAGCATACACACATTCCCCAGTTCCTACCTCTAGACACAGTACAAGTCACGACCACTCCTGTAAGGGTGAATGCCATCTGTTTTGATAGTGTTCAACTTTTCTGCCTTGTGAAGAAAGTAGCTCATTGGAGTGATTCTTCAAATTGCTCTGTCATGTTAACCCCTGCCAGTACCATTCCCAGGGAAGAATACATGGCTATTTTGCAGTAGCTGGTTTCTTAGACTGCTGCATTTGCATGCAGCTTCACCAAGACTGTTGTTCATGTTACAGCCACCACCAGGGGGAAACATTAGAAGGACAGTGATCTCTGAATCTGTCAAATCTGTTGCAATGTGGAAACCTCCAAATCAGAACTTTCACACGGTTGTAAGCCATTCTGAATCTCAGGACTGTATTTTCAAATAGTACTGAGAAATGTTGAAGTGTGTAGTGCTGTATACTCGATTGAACTTCCATGCATAATGATTATTTGATATCACTTTTTCCTGGTTTTAAATCTTAAGAAATACATGTGAATTGTTCTCCTAAGGTATCTTTCCAAAATAATGTGAAAATAAGTAAGCGTACAATATAACATCTGGTTAAAAACAGCAAAGTCTGACTTGTATGGTACCTCTGTACTACTTTTAGTGGTATATATCTTGGACATAGAACCTTGTGCTCTTACTCAGGAAAATAAAATAAGAAGAATTACTGCGAAATGACAATTGAAGTCTAACGCTTACAAAGAGATCACAGCAAGTTATGGGTGGAAGTTTGAGTAAACAGGTTATTTCTTGGCCCTTTTCAGAAGCTGTCTTTGTCAGCTTATGATTTATCGACCCAACATTACAGGTAATTGGCTGTCTGTTATTTGTAAACAGTTGCTATATATTTATACTAAACATATTTTATTTATTTGTCAGGCCAAAGTCTGGTTTTACAGCTGCAGACACAGTAGCTATCGTTTTCTGTTCTACTCATAAATCTCTCACTCTGGGTAAGTGATCTTGTTACAGTAATCCTGCTATTCCCTGGTTTGCATGAAATTAGTGCATTGTAGGTATTCTTGATTTCAACGTATTGATTACTTTGGATATATGAATAGTGACTGCTAGGAGCACCATGTTTGGTATATTTGTAGGTCAAGTACAGACAGCCCAAGATATTAGTGTCTGTTGAGTTTTACTTTTTCAAACCATTTAGTACTCGAGTTTCATTTTGCCAGATAGCTTGTTCATCTTTTTAATTGTGTGCGCGCGCATGTGTGTGTGTGGGGCAGGAACAAAAGGGCACATAGTATCATTAAATGTTAGTTGCAAATAAATATTTGTATATTTTCAATCACTTTATCTGTTTATTTCATGTTTGTTCAGTTTTTTTGTATTTAAATGATGTGTTCATTACTATTACGACACTTGGATATTTAAAAGACTGTTTAAGAAATGACTGCAGTCGTAGTTGATTTAGCAGGGATATCATGTCATTTGTTCATTGATATGCAGCCCTGCATTTTCTGTATTCAGAGTCATACAGCAGTGCAACACTTGGAGGTTGGTAATGTATGGAGTGTGACGATGCTACGTAAAACTTAGCTTGGCTTACTGAATTTTTTCATGTGTTACCACCCCCAAACTCACACACGTGCAGACCTGGCACTAAAAATTATCATTGTCTTTTACATCATTCTTTTATGAATGGGCTAAGTGCTTTTTTTGCCCAGGATCTGTAGAAAACATACAGGTTGTGTGGAATACTAGGCTTTTGTGCCTCAGTCTGAGAATGAAAGTCCTACAAACATAGTATTGTAGACTAGGCAACAGGAAGCATATGACTTAGCCATTTTAAAGAAGCATATGACTTAACAGCCATTTTAATGTGTTATATGGAAGGTGCGTCAAATTAAGTCAGCTGTTATCACCACTGTGCAGATATCAGTGGAACTGCATTCTTTTGCATTGAGAGATAACTATGTCACGCTTGTATGTCATGTTTATGAAGTAGAAGACAGAAGAAGGAACAAGTTGTCCTGCCCAAATAGGTTGGACTTGCTTTGGGCATCTGGAGATGTGGGGCACATGGCACCACCAATATCTTAACTTACAGAGGATGATGGTTGGTTGTTCTAAAAACTGTTTTTAGTTTAAAACAACAATGTAAATTATTTTAAAATATATGCTTATTCAAGTCAAAACAGGTAGTTATACTTCTGTTAAATCATAAGTGAACAAGCATGTCATAAAACAATTCAATGCTGATGCTGGCGTTTTTCATACTCTTTTATTAAACATAGTTTGTGCAGAATGTTTGCATATACATAGATGTATAAATGTACCATAGATCACACATACACACACCCACAAAAAAAAAAAAAAAAAAAGATAAAAGGTACATGGAAGGTGAAGTGACTGACTGAGAGTCATAGGGTTTGTCTGGTTTATTTCTCTGTTAAATTTCTTAGTTTAAATTGTGTGAATTTCTAACCAGAGGGCAGTGACTGTTTTGAATACTTCATCATTTTTTAATTGGGTCTGTCTTTATAAAAATAAGTTCCTTATTATGGCCCTTGGCTTCAGAATACAGTTAATATTTTGACACATGCACATGTGAACTACAGTTTTCTTTAAAACTTGTGGAATCACCTCTGATTGGTGGATTAAAAGAATGCACGTTCATTTCATTGACTTAGATAGAAGAGCACCGTAATTTAGCCAGCCTGGAACAAGTGCTGTAGGTGAAAATGGCTTAATGAAGATTCTGATGCTTCCCCCTCGCCCAGCCATTTGATACATGGCTTTCATTAGTACTTTTGTCAGTGTGCGCTTCTGCTGATTGATTGTGGATGAGGTGACAATTTGACCCTTAATCATGAAGCTTCTCATTGCAAGTGACAGTGAGCTATGGCTTCTTGTACTGCGGCCAGAAGCATAGTATGGTGTGGCTCCCAGGAGTTGCTCGACAAGAAAAGGGTTGGCCTAAAGGGACTATGCAGCCTTTATTATGGCTTATTTAATACAAACTGCTTTGGGGATTGTCGTCTGCTGACATTACAGGGTACAGAATCCTGTCGAGACCTGTGATAGTGTCCACTAGTGCTACATAAACTCAAGCAGAAAATATATTCTGCTCCTAATAAGCTAAAATAAATATTTTTGCATCAGTGAAAGAAAATAAGTATATCTTTGTGAGTAGTTGAGGCATTCATTTAACTGTGCTGTGTGCCTCATGCCTTGTTTAATGAGTTTGCCTTGGTAGGAAGTAGAATCAGAACAGTCAATGTATATCCAACCAGAATCAGAACAGTATCCGTAATAGCATGGGACCACAGATATAAACAGTAGAGTTTCACTGAATACTCAAGAGTTTCACTTGCACATTATTAGACAGAAGAGAGCAGGCAGCATACAACAAACAATATAACTCTCTTTTTGTCGGTGGCACTTGGCATCTTTTGCAAATGGTAGAGAACTGTTGTCCATGAAAATATGTAATTCTTTCAGTATGGTTTCTAAATGTGAACACTTGTTTGGTGATATGGTGCATACTAGTTATAAAGGTAGAAAGAAAAGTGATGTCAGTGGAAAAGAATTAATATTTCTGTTTCTTGGAAGATGGTGACTAGAAACCGGTTTTAAATATATTTACAGTAAAGTGCTCCCTAACCTCTGCTCCCCAATGTGAATCATGAAATGCAGTGATTGTGTGTCTTTATAAACTGAAACTTGTTCTTATTTTTGCTTCTTACAGTGAATTACAACCTGTTTAGTTTTTCAGATATAAAACTTTTGGATGGACCATATAAGGATGTTCCAGGAAAAAAATATTTTGTTTTTTTCATTTTTTTTTAATGGTCGATGAATGAGGAGTAATCATTCACTGGTTATTTCTATATATCCTCTAGTTATAATGCAGGATCCTTGCTATCTGTGATAAGCTGATATGGTAGGTTAAAGGTATTTCTGTATCATTCAGAAAACAGACACATCATATTGCTGTCTACAGGTGGGTGTCTTTTCAGGGTTACACTTTACAATTGACTCGGTTTTATTATTGCGGACTTTGATTTGTAGTTCTCAGCACACTTGAGGGCCATTGATGTTTTTGACAGCAGCTGCACTGACAAAATGTGTGTTAGCTTTTTATGGCAATATTTTCACTGTATGAAAAAGAGGCAGTCCCATTCCCTTCTGTGTTTCTTAGCATTGGTACAGCTCACATGTGTATCTTTAGTGCAGTTTGGCTCCTTTTTCACTGACCTATTTAATGCGTTTTATTACCTCTCATTGCTGTAAAGAGATTCATTTTATGTACATGTTTTCCTGCTGCTGTAGAAGATCATGCAATATTTAGTTAGCAAGACTTCTGTGTGCAGAGATGATACTAGGGTATATGGCTTTTAATTTTCAGAATTTCAAGTTTATCGTCACATACATGATCAGTTATTTATAGTATAACTGGATGGTTCTGTTAGTTGTGATTCTCTCATGCTCAAAAAATGATGACAGATATGCCCAACCTCCATAATGAATATTTGATCACTAATTCTACATCCCAAGTATCCCCTTTCCTTGCAAAAAATGGGTGACACTGCTGTTTGCAGCACTGCTAATGAGCATTAATATCCTTATATTTCTACTTAGTGTGTTCCAGTTGTATTTGTTTTGTTTCTGATGTAAAAAAAACTTGTATTTTTTTTTACTTTACTTTTAGCATCTTATTTTGATTTTTATTTTTACTCTTTAAATTTTCCTTCTGTAAACTGCCATTCTTATGGTACATGCCTGAGTATCGACATTTCATGCAGTGATGCACACTTTTTCAACATCATGCAGTGGTGCACACTTTTTCATCTTTGTTGATCTGTATGACAGTAAAGTTTACTTTGACATTGCCATCTATGTCATATGTTGTTGTGGACTTCTACAAGTGCTCAGTTGCCTGTTTCTCAGGTCACCAAGTTATTTTACCCTGTTGACTTTGGTCATCCTGCCATCTCAGGTTTCTGCTGTGTTGCTGTCCCTCAGCAGACTTGAAATGCCAGCACCATCTATGACTTCGTCATTGTCCTAGCCTGTCCTGATTCTTGTGCCAACTAATTAATGATTTATCAGTAAGGCTATCACATGGTATGTGCTATAGTGTAATAACATTTTTTGGGAGGGAGTTAAAACACAGTAGGAAGACAATAGATTGCACCCCTGAGTGTATACTTCAGCATCAAATAATGGACCAAGAAAGTATTTTTAATAAGAAAGAAAACTGGAACCCTCTAGTCTTGTTTTTTACTGAATGTTGTTAACATTCCCAGTCTCTCTGCATTGTCCTTAACAAGATTAAATGCAGTGGAGTAATATAACTATTGCATGCATTCATTTGTATGTAATGCCTGTTTTATCCACTTCAAGGGTGTTTGTAGCCCAACTCAGTACTGGCAAGCAATGGGCAAAGTCCAAACAAAAGCTGGCTCAGGCGGATCCACTTTAAAACTATAATTTATTAAACTTTAATAAACACAAAATAAAAAAAGAATACCAGTCCATAACAAAACATCAGTTCACTCTCCGGTTTGCCACACACATGTAGACACATGCATGCTCGCACACATATGTGCCCACACGCACACACCCCTATAGGCAGTTTGCTGCATCACCACTTCATCTATTGAATATATTTGGCATGTGGGAGGAAACTTTTTTAGGCAATAGCCCATATGAACACAGGGAGAATGTGTAACGTTTGCACAAAATGGAACCATAACCAAGAAATGAACTGAAGAACTGAGTGCTCTGTAACAAAAATCATAATTTATTAAAATCAGGATAGTCTTATATATCTTCATTTACTGCATTTCCTGGTTAAGTTAATTCTGAATTAGATTTACATCTGTTTATGTTATGAAGTCCATTTTCAAAGGTGCAGAACAAGGGATATAGCCAGTTTTTTTGGAGCTGTAAACAAACATAGGATGTAGCCTCCTCACAGCTGTAACTCTTCATCCACCCAGAGAAGTGCATGTTTCTGGAAAGCATACCTTTTCAGTACTGAAAAAAACACTTTTGAAGCGACAGGTTTATAATTTTTGTCAAACAGTAAATTATAGGGAAAAAAGCCATTCAGCCAGGTCCTAGGCATGGAATGATAAAGCCATGGCTATGATACAGGTGACGCAAGTTTAGCTAGTGATTCAGGTGCTATAGGAGTTAGCAGGCCAGGATTGAAGTGAGTGGGCACTATCTCATCCATTCTGGGGAGGGGTGTTGGGACTGTGGCTGTAGCTTATCTTTTGGGTGATGCCTAACATTAGCACTGGCTATTGAACCCATGGACTATGAGCTTATGAGCATGTACTGCTTGTCCACATGCACATAAGCAGATTGTGTGTGAGCTTCTTTGCTAGTGTATAGGCGTGTTGCCTGATTTCATTAAATTGTAGTTTTTAAATTTACTAATGGCAACAGTTATACCTGTAGTTATAACAATATTTCCTGTTGTCCCCAAGCACTCTGACGTATTTCCTTACTTTTTATGAAGTTCCACAAAACTTTTCTGCATGTACCTTTGCTGTGTCTAGTGGCTGGTGACATTTCACCTAATGACTTATTTTTGTTTATTGATAACAAGTTGTATTCACAACTTTCTTTTTTAGTTTTCTGATGTACTCATTCAAAGAATTCCCCTTATTACTGCTTTCAATCTTTGAGGCCAGCCCAAGTTCTTAGTTAGATTTGGAAGTGGAACTGATGAGAAGAGTGCTTGAGTAAACCAAACCCTTTCATTTCCATTTCATCTCCAGGTCAAGTAACTGGGCAAATGCGCTCACATGGTGAAAGCATAACCTTGACTGACCAGAAATCATTTTATGGAATGGAAGTGCAAGCAGATCTAAATACTAACATCCTTTTAAGCTTAACCATGCCAGTCTTTGTTTCTGGTTTAGCCTGACAACATTATTGCCGTAGTTGTCTTCTTTAAGAAAGTGGACACACATTCTGCTTATTCTTTTTTGGAAAGTAATGCTGGTACTTTTTGGCTCGTACCTCAGTTGTGTTTGCAGTCTATATATACCCAGAGTTGTACACAGATTTTGAAGATATCTTTGGCCATTCCAGAACTGTTTTACACAAACAGAATCTGCTGAAGGAGGTGTCTTCCTTAGCTTCATTATGTCAAAGGGTGTCCTTAAAGTTACAGGAGGGTAGGCATTAAGATCGTTGTGTCTAGCTTGCTTTGTGTAGGGATTTATCTAATCTCATTTGCTACAGTATTTGGTAGTAGATGATTACACTGGTAACCGACTTTAGGACATCTCTGAAGGACAACAGAAATGTTGTTTTGTCCCCCCTTCCTTGCTTCATAGTTTTCTGGTCTGCTACCCCAGTGCCCACATCCATTACTGAATCTACCAGCTCCTCCTTTCATTCCCCTGGAATAACACACTTATTTTTCAGGCTGGGGTCGACGTGAAACTTAAGGGTGTCCGGGGGGGGGGGGGGTCTTACTAGCAACAACTTCTGTGAGTGGGGAGGGATTATTTTATGTTATGGCCTAACATCTTGTCCCTCCTGTCTTCCTTACACCCTCCCCAGAATTGTCAAAGGGCTACTTCTGTCATTAAAGACCCATGCCTCCACTCAGGGAGTACTGATATGAATGTCCCTCCCCCAAGGATAGGCACTCCTGCTCATCCCTCCCTGCCAAGCACCTCAGATGCCCGAGCCACTAATTGAACCTGGGTCACCCGGGCCATAGTTAGGGCTTTGCCCCTCTACATCACAGCGCTGGCTGTATAAGGGGAATAGAAATCATGTGGCAGAAAACCGTATACTAGATAATTTTCTGTGGTGAAGAAGAAAAGGTATATAAATTGTAGATACATTAAGGATTTTAGCAAACTGAAATTAATTAAATCATAAACATTTATTGTGATATATTAAAGAAATTAAACTGAACTAGTGCCAAAGCAAATATAAACTTTCTATTTTCTAGAAAAGTAGAAGGCTTGTATTTGCTAAGGTGCTAGTTCCACTTATTTCTTTTATATGTTACAGTAAAAGTTGTTTTAATGTAGTTTATTTTCCTCTGTTTTTATTGAATACAAGTTGTTTTTTCCATCTGAGCTGATTTCTATACTTTATATGTTCTATATTTATAGCTTGTGCCTCTGCCGGTAGTCTTGATTGCTTGAAGTATGATGTTCTTGATCAATTTCAGGTACCTGTTAATGGTACTACTCACTAAAGGTCAAAGCATGTGGCATATTGGCTTTTCATGGGTCAGTAGGATCCGTATGGTAGCTTTGATCATGATCTACATTTTCATAAGTGGTTTATATTAGAAGTTCTCAAATCTTGATTCTCTGCCCACAGCTTCCAAGATAAACTTTGCTTTGGCAAGACTCACTTTTGTCTTGGAAAGCATTGTTTACTTCTGTTTGTGGAATTAAAAAGCTACACTTCTTTCATTCTCCAATGTCTGCTTCATTATTTTCAGGGGTCACAGGACACCTCTAGCATATTCTGACAAGCACTCTTAGTTCATCTAATGGCATGTTTTTGGGATGAGGAGGAGATGTACACAGAAGGTACCCTATCCAGGAACTAAAACTGAGAACCAAGAGCTATGAGGCAGTTCTGCTAACCAATGCACAATTGTGAGTTAAGGGTTATTTAATTTGGTTGTCACGAAAGCAAGACAGTATAGTATGACTAGAACTAAAGTTTCCTTCTAAAGTGGTATTCGAGTTTATTTGAAATCTTCAAATCTTGAACTTGAGTCCTTTTTTTTGGGCCATTCAGTCTCTAGCGGGTCCTAACATTTCAAATGGTTACCATGTATAGCTGCAGGCACACAAGGTACTGTATCACCAGAGAAATTTCTTATCAAGACATTTTTCAGAATACTCAAAACCTGTTACCTGCTTGTCTCCATGACCTGTATCCCTGTCCAGATGAACTCTGGTCCATGGCACCTGAAACATGTGTGCGACACCTGGACTCCCAGGACTAACCTGTCTTCATTGTGGCTGTGATTCCACCTATACCTGCTTCTAGGGAGATGCAAACATACACTCACATATGCCAATCCAGGATCTTTTTACCAGCATTGCCATCACCCTTGCCAAAGTACTGCATGCCATGCCAACACCTCACATTCCTGTAGGCCCCCAAGGAGAGGTGAGCTGGCTTATTCTCGCCTTCTCCTCCCTTCCTAGCTAATTAAGCCTAGGTCATCTAGGGCATAGTCACGGCTTTATCCCTCTGTGCCACTAAGCCAAGATTCCACCAGAGCTTTGTAGTTTAATGTGATACTTAACTACTGACAGTGTGTTCAGATGTTCAAAGGAAAATTACTTAATTGTAAATGAAAGCATGTTTATTTGCTGTGCATGTTATGCTTTCAGTGAAAATAATACAATTTTTCAGAATTACCAGGCCTTCTTGCATGTTGTCTTGCCCTGTGTTGTTTGCAAAACATTATCACTCTGATCCAGTTTGTCTGTTCAGTGTGAATCCCCAAGCATTTGTTTTAAGGTTTAATAGAATTTGCTGGGGTGGCAAAGTAGTGCAGTGAGTGACATCTTTGCTTTAGAAAAAGAAGTTCTCTGATTTTCCTCAGCTAAAGTACCATCTGTCTGGAGTCTGCATGTTATTCCTATGTTTGCTTGTTTTTTTTTTGTTTTCTCTGGGTATTCCAGTTTCTTCCCACATCCTAAACATATGCAGTAGATGAATTAACCATTCTTAATTGCCTATAGGTGGGTGTGCAATATGCATGTGATATGGAAGAAAGGCCCGGAAATCTATTCCCATTCCCTACATAACCAGTAAACTCTGTGAATTGGTGCTGGCTGTTCATAGGGTCAGTGCAGGAGTCAGATGCAACTCAGTAACAATAGATGGATGGAAAGGTTTTTGGGGTTCTGTCTGTACCACTGTATTTTGGAAAAAAGAATTATAGTGTGCAAACTTTTGGAAGTAAAGTTATCAAAACTGTGTTACAAACTCGGTGGTGTTTTCACCTTTTCCCAAGATTGAGCGACCTGGTGTGTGGTTATATAAGTTAAGGGGTCAACTTCCTTATTTTAATGAAAGTATGGCATCATACTTATTGGGTGTGACGATTTTGCACTCTGTAATTCATTAGAAAGTTCTGTATTTCTGCTCCATGTAATTGATCAGCAGCTGACATCCTGTTTTTTCTTTAAAGAGTCAAAAGTTTGGCTGCATCATTATGTCTCACAATCTGTTGTTAACCAAGCTGACCCTTTCTGCATAGTGTTGTTTATCTTATTATCCTTTGGCATTATATGTTGATCTGAATTTTCTCTGTCTTGGATTATATTCTTCTGAACACAGTTTTGTTTACAAAGAGTATGAGGGAGTTGCAACTTTAATAAGCCGCAGTGATTCACATAGAGGAGAAATGGTAAAGGGAGGGGCTTAAATTGCCCTTTACCCTGGGATTCATGTCTAGATAGGCAGACAAATTCACATACTTTTTGTACTAAATAATATCGTACAATATTGGTATTTTCTTTAGTACAGCTGAAGGAACTGAGTCTGTGTTATGTGATACTCTAGTTTCAGATGCATTAGTGACAGCTTTTCATAGATCTGCTGTTACTAGGTGGAGTGGTTTTAATTGATTTTTTCTAGTATTTTTTGTCTGAAAAATGAAAAAAGCAACATGCAGACAGTTTTACAATGCATTCCTGAATACATATAATTTTGCTTTCTAGTCTCACACTCATGTACAGGACATTCTTACCGATGAGGTAGAAGATAGACTGTATGAAATGTTTTGTACTGGTCTTGTAACAGATTTCTGATGGATTTAAAGCAAAACAAGATAATCTCTTGGTGCTACCTGTAAAACACACACTTGCCACACAGTGTTCGCAGTATGTTATGCGGATGTCTTAATTAAATATTAATAGGAAACATGCATCACACTTCTGTCAGAAAGGGAAATCTGATGGACTGCTGGCTGAAATGTCATTTGTGGGCAGGTTTACTGTAAGCTGGAATAGGGTGGTGTTACTGTTGCACACTTTCAGAGGTTCATGAAGCGGTCAGTCCATTTTCTTTTCCCTTCTGCCCTTCATTTCTAACGATCTCACGCCTCACACATAGTAGCGCCCTAGTTAAGAATGCAAGATAGCAAAGCTGCCATGTACTCCATAACACTCTTAATGCATCTGTTGGAACATGTGATGCTGCTAGCAAAGCAAGGCATTATGCGGCTTTTTCTAACAAGATAAGACAGTTGCCTTTCTGAAAGGGAACATCAGGTGTGTATTAAATCATTGCTGTAACCTCACAGCATGTGAAAATCCCAAACCATCTGATGCTATTGTACATTGTTTTAAGTATTATTAGCATTCTGATAAACTGTGAATAGGGGTATTCAGTTATTAATAAGCAATCTGAGGAGCCCTGATTTTTGCTTTTTTATTTATTTTACAATTTTACTCTCTATATTCATTGACAGACCTCATTCTGCCAATTTATGGACACCATCCTGTGTGTTTCCTTTTGCTTCATTTCTGTATCACCCTAGCCACGCACTGTGGGATGACCGTTTGCTGTGGGCCTTAAGAGCAGAGATTTTTCTTTACATAGAATGTGGCCTTCCCCAATCCTTTGCAGGCTTAGGATGAGTGATTTCCTTTAGGCATGGATAGGAATTCTGTGACATCAGAAAGCCAAATAGACTTTGAGTTTTGTACATGCAGGACAAGGCCAGAGCCCCATTATGTGATTTACGCCAAGAGCACATGTCACAGCGGCAGCAATCTATGCTGCTTTCTTACCCTCCTCTTCTTTAGTGCTCCTTCTTCTACCTCTGATCTCCATTGGTTGCTGTCCTTCCCTAGCAAGGATGCTTTTCCATTTGACCCTTCCGCTTCCTGGGCTTTTCATCAAACCTTCGTCAGTGGCATTGCAGTCAAGGCTAAAACAACAACTTTAAAGGTCCAGCCGCTGGTTAAAGATCTTAGGATTCTGTCAAACATAGGCTGTAAAAACTCGTGTAATTTTTTTCTCCTTTTTGGCACTTATCTACTATTGTTGCAATGCACCATTCATTGTTGAAAGCATGACTTGGGTTAGTTACTAAAGCACTTAATGTATTGGGGAAACAATTCAGTATTTTAATGGTGATTTGTCTCTGAGCCACTTATGATGCAAAAGCACACTGGTCTTTAGATGCAGGAGTGCCTATATGGGAACCAGTTCTGCCAAGTCTCAAGTGATCGATAATAGATAAGAGCGCCATCTTTTCTGGGATAAGTGACACAGCATTCATGTCTGTAACAGCACCACTGAACCATAGAATAGGTTTGCAGCAAATGTCAATATAAACTGCATCCGTAGTACAAACTCAGTATTTGCTGGGTGCATGTGAGTAAAGTGCAGCTACAGCTAGGATGTAGTCATAACTTGTATTAGTGACAATAATTTGTACTGTTTTAATTTTAGCAGCTTTTGGTTTTGGGCTGTTAGGACAGTTTTAGTGAGTGTATTTTTGCCAAGTCATTTTGGGTGATTTTAAGCTGTGTGAACGTTACACTGAATGAAATGCTGTTTGGTTCCATGGTATTGCTGTGTTAACATAGCTGGTGTTTGGGACTGGGTTAACACTGTTGTTTTGTTCATTATTTCAATTTTCAGTATCTTTATTATTCTGTTCAGTCATCAGGGGAACTAATCCATACCTCTCAAACCTTTAGTGTAAGAAATCTGGACAAAGCCTAAAATAATGGGGGAACAAAGTTCCAAAAATAAGAACAGATTTTAAATATTGCTCTTATACACTTTGAAAGTTGACAGAATAACACATTTTCTGTTGGAATGCATTTCCTGAAGGGTATAAAGTCTGAAATTCAAATGTGTGACATCATTTAGTGAATTCAGTTTTCAGTGATTTGCCAAAAAGTAATGAGGAACAGACCAAAAGTATGAGGCAAGAATCTGGATATTCTGTGAAAATCTGGACAGCTGAGGGCTTATCTCAACAAGCTTGCATGTAAGACAGAGAACTGGCCAAGGATGTAATGCCAATTTGTCACAGGACAGACACACACACACAGACACCTAACTTACAGACAATTTAGAAGCTCACCCAGTTCACCTATTGTCACATGATCTGAACTATAAGGAAGCCAGAAAATACTGGCAACTGTGATGAAAACCCACCGAGTTGTGAGAAGATCATGCAGGCTTCCTTGTAAAAGGCACCTTGAAAACCATGCACTTTGAAGTTAACCTCTGGTGCACTTTGCCACTTCACTGACATATTTTTTTTGCATGGATTAGTATCTTTGTTAAACGATTTTTTTGTTTTTTTCTGTGAAGGCAACAGAAATGCCATTCTTATCATTATCCAGGCATAGTCTTGGTTCTGTGGATGCATCAGAAGTTAAGATGAGAAGAGATGCTAGAATCTTCCAGAACAGATGTACTCAAAAGGTGACAGTGAACCACATCAGACAATGTAACAGTTGATGTTGGGAGACTCCAGTGGAGAAAGAAGAGTAGGAGGAAATATGTCTAACCTATAGTGGTGTGGGCAGAAGTAACCAATCATACCTAGCCAAGCCAAGAATTTAATTGAGAAATTCATTCAAGTTGATTCATGTTCCTGTGGTGGTAAAGAATTTAATGTAATGTAGGTTAAAGTTTTTGAAAAGAGTTCATAAAGTTTATACGCAGTGCATGTGCTGAGTAAAAAAAGTCATTGTTGTAGGATACAACCCATGTTATTGTGCACTATATCTGTCTGTGAGCTGCCGAAATGATGCTAATGAGCATAAGTCCAAAAGTAAACACAGCTCAAATAAAGTTGTACTGTGTCAAAATACAGAGCAGCGGCTCAAACCATAAGAGAGGTGTTTTATGGCTTCATAGAGCTACTGTCATACCCTGTACAATTTGTGGACAAACACTGGCAACAGACTAAGTAGGAGCACACAAGAATGTAAAACATTATTCCTTTAATCCATTGCTGCTTTTTCTGCAGTACAGTTGCTCTCTCTTTTAAGCCAGTTTCAACTATTCTTCCTGTTAAGACTTGCATGGTCCATTCATGTGCACAAGGAATCACTTAGTTGTGTAGCACTTGCTCCATAAATTATCAATCGAAAATATTGAGAGATTAAACACACGTACACACACTAGTATGTTTGTGTGTGTGTTTGTTGCATTGCTGGTAATCCCCACTAATGTGTACTCCTACAGTGGTTAGGTATACATTTTGCAATGCTGTGCATTCTGCACACAGTTCCATTGGTTTTCAACATGTTCTTTGTGCTGTTCCAGTAATCTCCTTGTACTGATGATTAGGTGTTTGTCCTGGACTGAAACATCTGGGAGAGCAACTTTGTTTTTGTTTGCTTGCTTGGTTATGTATTTATCTGCAAATCCAGTCTTTGCTCTTATCTTGGGTCCTCAGCTTTAGTTTGTCAGTCAAGGTTGCCAGCCACTTGCTTGCTTCGAAATTGAGGTTTGCAGGAGTCAAACAGGTCAGTGAGCTGCAACAACCACATATGAAAGGTGCTGAACCTTGTACAGATTTGGAGCTTTAACCCTTTTGTTTGTTGATGTCATATCTCTAGGCCATTGCCTGTAATGAGGCATGGTCTAGGAATATAGGTTTTAGGGCAGTAACACCTTCCAAAGCCACCCACATGCCTAGCCCAGCTGCTCTTTAGAGCTATGCTTTGTGTCACCGCTACAGGGAGCATTCTGTGCCTCAACAGTACATTATACCTAACCCTCACCCAAAGAGAAGTGGACATATAAAGACTAATCACTCCACTTGTTCTGTTCAGATCAACATGGTGGGGAGGTGGCATGGACATATTTTCTCTACATTGTCAGGGGAGAATCCTATATGCCTTTCCACCTTGCCCTCGGATTATGCTCCTTCTCACAAAATGTAAAGAAAAATGGCCAAGACTTATTCTTGTCAACCGCTGGTGGCCAAGATTGAATTTAGGGACTGCCTAACGTTGTAGCCAGTGCAAAATTCCATGCTTATTTTACTTACAGTTACACTCCTATTACTATGACTTTCCAGAGCCTTTCTGGAAGACAGTTCGGTCTCGTATGATCTTAAGTTGTTTGTTTATTGTTATTGTGACGTCCCCACTCTGGGTCAGTAATCAAGGAGCCTGAATCCTCACCACTGGCACTGAAGAAGGGCATTCACTTGGAAGAAAAATGGATACATCAAAATTTCCAGATGCAGCTCTCTGCATCAAGCACAATTTCCCTTCAGAGCACAGAGGGCACATACTTAGTCCGGTGTCTAGATTTCCCTATCTGCCTCCCTCCAGTTCCCCAGTAAGACTCCCCACTGGCACAGCTATAGAGTTGAGACCTCTGCAGAGTGTCCAAGCCAAGTTCTTCACCACTCTTTCTGTGAAACCAGTGCTTCATGCCCCTGTTCCAGGTAGCTCAGACACACACACACACACACACACACACACACACACACACACACACACACACACACACACACCTGGGAAAGCCTAGTACAGATTTACTAGTTGTGGCCCCTTTTGCCCAGACTATAAGGTAGTTACACCACCACCAGACACTCCAAAGCCAGCTACTCGGGCTTTTGCAAGGGTACCCAGTTATACTAAGTGAAATTAATATTAATACAAATGGTAATGTTGACCAACCAGCAAGGCTTTCAGGAGTGGTCGCAGTGTCACAGAATAAATATAAGTACTCTCAAAGGTTAAAATATTCTCTAAAGGACCAGCCACAGTGAAAAGTTTAAATATATTTAATAATAAATAATAAAAGAACATGAAAATACTAAATATCTATGTATAATATCTATTTATAATAAACACCAGAGTTTCAGTCACAGGAAATTTTAAATTAAGACGAATAGATTCACACAGATAGAGAAAAACACTACTTAACTAATCTCACTATATTTTCTTGACTGATCTAAGAATTACTATTGCCTGGTCACTTACTAGAGCAAGACAAAGGTGAAGGGGTTCTTATGTTTCAGGTTCCAAAAACATACTGCCATGAGACTTCAGTCTCCTCTAGTATTATACATCATTTGTGGCCTATATTAAAGAATGACACCACATGCATCTGGTTATCTGACATCTGGTTCCCATGCTACTCCCCTTAGCTAGAAGTTGTTAGGATTTAGCACATATGTGTCAGTAATACACAGAGAGATAGACTTGCTATGATCTGCTGCAGCTCCTGGAAATTATAAAACAGTTTCCAACCTCCACCCTTCCAGAGTAGCAATTAGTTCACCCCAAAAACAATGCGGAACTGTTCGTTGTACAGACTTTTTGTCTCTGGCTGCATTGAGAACTGTAAGATAAAATCTTTATGGACTAAGTCAAGTAATTTAATTCCTAACTATTTTCAAAGTTAGGTGAATTGAGATTAACCTCTTCTCTTCCAGTATTCTCTGTTAAAACATATACATTTAAACAGTTACAGTAATGCATGTATATTTCTTTTTCTGTCCAGCAGGTCACACTGTTGGTACATTTTTAACACAAACAGTTTTACAAATACATTTTCAACAGAAGCATCTGTACAAATCAGTTTGAGATACAAATGGCATATAATTCTTTACAAAATTCCAGCTAGCTGTGCTGGCATATGTTACACATCTACTGCCCTACTTCTGTTGGCATAACTGGCAATACCTCACATTGTCACAGTTATTTTATTATTTATTTGACTTTGTTGACCAGGAAAAATCCAACCCGGCAAAAATAATTTCAGAGGTGGCCCACATTAAAAAGCTCCACAGTTAAACCACTTATACTACATAAAAATAACATTGTTACATGAACAGTATACATTTTATCATGAAAACAAAGGGATTAAATGTACTGAAAACAGTAAAATAAATTTACATGCACTGGATAATCATCATTAAAAAATGAAATGTAAAGACAAACAGTGTATACACCAGTTTAATATACTGAAGTTAAAAAAAAACAGAACTGAGAGTATTTTCTTGGATGGTAGTAATTGCAGATACAGATAGTTGTAATTTGGTTTAAATTTAAGAATGAAAGAAATAGTAGGTTGATGAAATGATAGGAAAGACAAGACAGTGGACAGCTAGTGACTGGGGAGGGGAGAAGCCAGTAAAAAAGTGACAGTTTGTGAGTTAATTAGATGTTATGATGTTAAGATAGACTAGGTAGGGGGGAGTGGCATAGATACATTTTCTCAACATTGTCAAGGGAGAGTCATGTATGTCTTTCCACCTCTTATTCTGCTCCTTCTCACAAACTGGAAAGAAAAATAACCAAGTCTTATTCTTTTCAATCACTAGTAGCATTTATCCTATGTGCAATTGGCCTCCTTTGGACTGCTTTAATTGCAAGGAGCTCTTGATGCCTTACTATCAAGTTAGGCCCTTGCAATTCTCTTCCCTTTAGATTTTGGATATTCCTAGAGTGCATCTGTAGACTTCTTTTATCTTTTCCTTGTGTTACTAGGCTGCACAGATCTGTAATCTCCTCCCCTAGTGGCTAAAGCAATTTCTAACATTGCCTGGCTTCAAGAAGTCCATAAAATGCATTATTTTACTTTGGCTTGTGGCATTTTATAACTTTTAAGTAACTGTGATTTTACTTATACAGTGCGCTGATTATTGTTAGCACCGATTTGTGATTTTATTTATATGGGCTGAAGTAACTTGGTAATAAATTTAAACTTGAACTTTAGTTTGACTTCGGGATTCCCAGTCTGGGACAGCACAAGAGGCCATCCCAGTATGAGCTGAAGTCCTTTTGTGCTGGGCAAAAAACTGTTTTACCTTTGGACTTGGTTGCTTTGGTATTGATCCCCTTATCCCAGTTGATCATCTGGCCATCTAAGAAGTGATGAAGTCCTGCACAAAACCTTACACATAACAGACTTATTCTACCAAGCGGGAGTGGTTCTTTATTTGGGCAGAGAACTGTCTTCTTCTACCCTAGACAGTGAGTCTCCAGTACAGACTACCTGTAAACATGTTTGACATCAATCTGTTCCACAGTCAAGTGGCTTTCTTTCATTTCAACACATCACACCCTCATGAAAGTCAGAAATATAAGCATAGGCTTGTAAAGTGGTTTTGCGCTTTTGTTCTCATTTGAAGAAACGTTCTTCACTTTAGGGTTTGAACTTCATGAACGATAGGATATTCCATCCATTGTTCAGATCAATTGATTTTTCAGTTATGAAATGTATGCCTAAGAAGAGGCTGTTTTTGTGGCCTTTGCTTCCACCTGTATGACTTCCAAGTTGTAGGCCCTTATTTGTAGAGTATTACACAAAGATTAGGGGCCCTTGAAGATCTGTAGACATTTCCTTCCCAGAAAGTGGTTTTAGACTCTCTCCTTAAATGCAGTCATTCGTTTTCTCATTATGTTTCCAGGGGTATAGTCTTGCGAGAGGGTGAGGAGAGACAGGCAGACAGCTTTATTTTGACAATGTGAATTATCAGTTCTGTTGTTTTTTATATATTTTTTTTTTTTTGGTACTTACTCATTGCTTCCGACAAGAGTATAGCCATCAGGAAGGCAGAGTTCCTGTGTATCCTGTTAAAGTATACCCGTCTTTACAGGACACTTCCATGTACTCCTGAAACGTCACTGTTTTCAAAGTCTAATTTCTGAAGTCCTGATAAATGTGCATACATAAAACTAAGGCAGGAAAGCGGCATCTAGAAGCTGCCGTGATTTACTTAGCATGACAGTGAAACTGTCAGCATGGGATGTGCAGAGACCACAATGATGCCACTAATGCTTGCTATGTAACACATTTGGTTTTGTAGATTAATACTGTTGAAATCTTGTGAAATTATTATATACATAGCTTGCATAGATCTGATTTTATCACAAAACAGCAGTATGCTAATCCCATTGTCACGCATCAATGGAAAACTCGTGAACAGGTGAACAATTTCTTCACTTGTATCTTGGATCCATCTTACACACTTACAAAGATATAGCCTTTTGTTTGACCATAACACTATTTTTGGCAAACAAAATGTTTCTTTCATAAATCATCTAAAATATAAAATTAGCATCTGCAGACAGACCTTTGATACTAACACCACTGTTTAGTCCTTTGTCTATCAAAAAGATAGCATATTTAACATTTATCAGATATTATAAATCTAATGCAGTGTGCTTTCGGTAGAGGATTTTGGAGAAAACTTTTCAGGAAGCAAGTGTTTCCTGGCTTAGAATGCTCAGGAAGCCGCACTGTTAATTAACAACCTCCTATCAGGGTTGCCAGATTTCCGACTGGCCACGTAGGGACAAACAAAAGTGAAGACTAAAAAAAAAAGGTCTTCCACGCCAGGGTCTTTAATGTGGAACTCACAAAAGTAGCTCTGTGTTTATTTTTTATTTGATTGGCCCGGGCCAATCAAAAATAAATAAGCACAGAGCTGCTTCTGTTTAATGCGAAACATCGCAGTTCCACATTAAACAGAAGTAGCTCTGTTTTGCGATTTTTTTGATTGGCCCATATACCGGTATACGGACCAATCAAAAATCGCTAAACACAGAGCTACTTCTGTTTAATGCAAAACATCACAGTTTATTTTATTTTATTTTATTTTACATTTGTTGACCGGGCTAGTCTGGCTGGATACATGTCCATTTTCAGCAGAGGCCCGAGGAGAAAAGCTCCACTATATACTAAGTACATTACATAATAACATTTACTACTCTAAGTTAAAAGCTAAGATCAGATCTTACAAAAAAGGAAAGATAATTTAAAAGAAACAAGTTTACAATAAGCAGTTCATTAAATATACACAATTGTACAAAAAGTACATACTTAAATCTCAAAACAGTGAAAGAAACAAAACTGAGGAGGGTAGAGAAGAAAAGAGTGGAGGGGAAACAGTTAGGCATTAAACAGAAGTACCTCTGTTTTGCGATTTTTTTGATTGGCCCATATACCGGTATACGGGCCAATCAAAAATTGCTAAACACGGAGCTACTTCTGTTTAATATGGAACTGCGATTTCTGATTGGCCTGTATGCCGGTATACGGGCCAATCAAAAAAAAAAAAAAAAAAAAAAAACAAAGCGGAGGCTGCCCGGGATTTAAACCGGCAGTGCGGGACTCGGGATCAAGCTGCTGATCTCGGGACAGTCCCGCCCAAATAGGGACGTCTGGCAACCCTGCCTCCTATCCAGGATTAAATGAATTAAGATGGTGTTACATTTTAGGAAGATTAATCGTTATGTTGTTTTTCTTTGCTTAGGCAAAGAGTGTCTGACTTTTGTTAAGCAAGTTGTATTCCAATTGATTAACAACTGCATCATTTTGAAACTTCCTACTGCAAACCACGTTTGAGGCTAATGTCCTTAAAGTCATGTCCTGCATGTATGTGGTTACTTCAAGTGCTCTTCAGCAGTGTGTTCATTGTGGGCATTTGTGCAGTCTCCACTTGGTTAATGGCTCACACTTATTCAAGCATTACTGCCTGGGCCATGAATCCAGAATGGGGCCCTCTTTTGGCACCATGGTGCTTCAGAGCTTGGCTTTGTGTGTCTTTGTTTTGATGATTACCCTGGCAAGAACTTTATACAGAGAAAGGGTCTTCAGCAGATATCCTATCCAATATTCTCTGAAAGAGCCCTCTCAAAGAACAGATGAGATGATGTTTTGAATGCTTACGTCTGTTATATTTTTGAATTCTATTTTTTTTTCTTTATATCAGTGATGTTTTCTAGAAGTTGATGAGAACTGATGGAAATGACATCCCTGATGCTGGTGGGGCTCCTATTTTGAAAACTATAACAGATGAAAAGCAACTACTGACCAAGGCTCATGGTGTTGATTCATATGTGTTCATTTGTTTACCATAATACAGGCCAAGGGTCAACCCAGGATATGAGATTAAGGCCAGAGTAGTCAGCTGGCTCAGTAACGCATGGAGTGGAGCCAAGGGGATTGTTTGACCGTGCTGCTGGCAAACATATTTCAGTAAATGAGCCCTGGCCGAGAGAGCTGCTCAGAAGAGCTACACACTTGCTTCATACTTTTGGAAAGTACTAATACTTGAGTATGGTGCCATTTTAAAAACTCTTCTTTGGCATTCTGACGGCGTTATTGCTGTACAGAAGTGTTCAGGACTACTACAACAAATTAAATCGCTTTGACATGCAAAGTGACTAGTGTAGTTTTAGGCTTAAATTGTGATTTGTAATTAATGGCTGATAGTCACTTAACTCTGATAATTAAGCTGATAATATCTGAATAACAGCTGTTCTGAGTAAGCAAAAGGTGTCATTTTGAGTTGAATGTTTGCATGGACGCCGGAGCCATAGACAGAGGGGGAAGGGGTGCCTCACCCCCACTTTTCCATCCAACTAACATATACAAACTCCGAGATTGCACTACAGTGAGGAAAGGGTAAATTTCCCGATCTCCACTAGAGTGTGATCTCCGTTCAGCTTGCATTAATATATGCGCAGCATTAGCATATGTTAACTTCTGCTTTAATATCCATTATTCCAAATACTGCTGCCAAGATGATCAGTTCATCTCAGCAAAGACAAGCAGAAAGGTTCCACAAGTCTGTATGAGGGTTACCTAATCAGCATGTTAGCTGTGAAGCAGGTCTTCCTTAATTTTGTAAGTTAACCCAGTGCCTACAGTTCTACAATTTCTAAAACGGCGGCAACTTCTTTTCTTTATTAAAATTGGATTCGGATCCGATAGCTTGCACAGCACTGTTCTGTTCTGCCTCTGCTGCTGGCTCTCTCCACTAACTTCCACTTGTGTGTGTGTGTGTGTGTGGGGGGGGGGGGGTGTTCAACTTCAAATTCTGGGGACTGGGCTATACTGCACTAAGCAGGTGCATGAGTCAGCCTCCCCCCACCTGACTAACTTAATAGTTCAGTCTGGTCAGGGTTCAGTGGCAGGTCACAGGTGCAGTTAAAGCCGTTGTGTTCTTTCTGTGACCTTACAGGCTCCCATGCTTTTTTTCTTGCTGTATAATCCAGACTTCCTTCCCTCCTCAATCAATTGAGAGTGAGTGAACTGAAATTTGTTGTTTCTTTCTTTTGAAGAAGAGTAAAAGAGTTTGAAGTGAATTGAAGTCCATTGCTGTTGTCAGTGCCGTGGTGGTGGTATGTTAAATATATTACTGAGAGGAGATTTTAGTCTCTGTTTATTTAATGCTTTTGCTTTGACGTTCTCACTTCATACTTTACAGGTTATTGTTAATATGTTTAAGTTGGCAATTGAACTCTGGCCAAAAAGAGATATCTAAAGTGACAGTTTGTGAACTAGAAGAGATGAGACATTCAGGAATTTATATATTAGAGTTTAAGGTGTTGGGAGTCTTGGGAGAGGAATAAGTAAAGTTAAAATATAATCAATACTTGAACTGACAAGTCATATGTCTTCACATAGGTTTTGCATATCTGGTAATGAATATAAAAATAGCACATATGCTGAATATACATGTTCTGCATCATACTTTACAGTTTTTGAATATGTAGTCACTTTTAAGGTCCATACTCACTGCTGATCCTTGTTATCTTTCCTCTAGGGATAGAACATTGGGTAAAATCTGGGTAAAACTGGTTAAGTTTGTAAAGGCTGTTGAGACGTTAGCCTAATAATGTCCTATGAACTTATGAACCTATCATGCGTAATATACAGTTTTAACTTCAGAACCTACATAAACTTAGAGTTGCAGTATAGTAGACTAGAAAATATTTAGCTGTATTTCTGCCGTGAATTTGAAGCTATCATGAATTTCTCTGCCTCATTCTCTGTTACTGTTTTAGAAGCTAATGTGCCAGAGAGGAGCAGCCTGTGTCTAACCAAATCACACCTTGCCATCTGCACTCACTCCAGGTTAGTCTGACCCTAGATGGTCCAGATTTCTACAAAACAATAGCCACTTTAAAAGACCTATACATCATGACACCATCATTTTTGACATTTCTTCCTGCCAGGTTTGTCCTTCATTGTGCGCGTATGCATTTAATTTCTTACAGTTTGTTTGAACATGCCTTTTTAATGTGTTCTTGATTAGTATTCCTCATATTTCTGATCCTATGAAGGTGCTGGTAGAGGCTAGCTTTGAGTTTTAGGACTGCTGCATATTTACATCTGCAAGCATTTTTGTAGTGGTTTTAATAGGTACACTCCATCCAGATATTGCCAACTACTTTATAGGTTCATAGGTTAGTACTAGGCTATCAGCTCTAGGGCCTATACAAGCCTAGCCATAACAATTCCCTGGATATTTCTTCCCACAATATTTATAGGTTCGTAGGTTGGTACTAGGCTATCGGTCCTTTTAGCAGTTCTGCAAAAGACTCTAGATGTCTCACCCGCCCACCAAAAAAAAAAAAATCAGGGACTAATATGTAGGTTACATGTGTAGGATGAGGAGAGGTTACTGCTGTTTCACTTATTTACTTAATATCTCCTCAGTGTCTTGCAGCTAACCATCTACAAAACATCTGTGAAAGGCATACATAAAATGACACTGTGCACATAGATTTAGTTAATTAAAAGAGAAAGCATGCCTTTTACACAAAAGTTGTCTGATAAAGCATTGACATGGCTTGACCCATTGCTGTAAACGTGTTTGTCTGCTTGGAGTGGTCTTTGTCTTTTGGGGAGCTGCGTTCATGTCCTGATATTGCAAGAGGCTAATCAGACATTTTGAAAACGCAGTCAGTAACTACAATCCTACTGCTGCTACGGAGTACCTCAATCCTGCTCATTGAAGAGGAATATTTGGCTGCCTTTTATTCACTTGGAAGAGCTGATAGGATTAGCGTATTTTAACCTGAAAGCACATCCCCAAGATGTATGGCCTGAGTGTTGACCTCGAATGCAAATTCAAGCTGTAATGTCACCAGAAAGAGAACAGGGCGTGCAATGTCTTGGGTCACATTTTTTCTTTGCTTAAAAGGGAACCCAGATTTTGTTTTCTGACAAAGTGATTGCTAAAGATAAAAAAGCCTGTGGTCAGCAACTCAAATGATCATCATTCTCCAATAGCAGCCCCCCCCCCCCCCCAAAAAAAAAAAATCATCAGACAATTTTCTGGTTCAAACAGCAGTCTCTTAACACTGAACTATTTATCGACTTTGCTGGAGCTGACTCAGCTTCCAGTTGCTGGCTGCATCATCTTATTGCAGGCAGTTGCAGCCTCTGCAGCCAGTATTTTATCAGTTTTATCTTCTGTTTTTTTGTTTGGACTTTAGTAACTGGGCGGGAGAGACACTGGGTAAGGGGTTTGGGTCTAAGGCAGACAGTGCAGAGGTCGCTGGGGAAACTTTTTCATTTCAGTGCTTGTGCATACATAGAAAAGTACTGAAGGCTAGGGAAAATGTTTAATTTTTGTACTTGTACATACTATACATGGACAAAGTATGTAAGGGATCCTTGGGGGAAGGTATTTATTTTGATGTCATTTTGTTTTTACTTATACTGGAAAAGTCATTGGGGAAAATGCTTTATTTTTGTGCTTGTGCATCCATAGAAAAGTAATTAAGGAAACCTTGTGGGGAAATGATTCATTTTGATGTCATTTGGTAATGCTTGCATATACATGGGCAGACTTCTGAGAGGATTGTTGGAGGAAATGTTTAATTTTGGTGCCTGTGCATATATAGACAAAGTACTGAAGGGGTCATTGGGGGAAAATGTTTAATTTTTGTGCTTGTGCATACATGGACAGAGTACGCAAGGGATCCTTGGGAGAAATGATTCATTTTGATGTAATTTTGTGCTTACCATGCATACAAACAGACTACTGAAGAAGTTGTTGGGGAAAATGTTTTACTTTTGTTCTTATGAATACATGGACAAAGTAATTAAGGGAACCTGGGGGAAATGATTCATTTTGATTTCATTTGGTGGTGCTTGTGCATACATGGACAGACTACTGAGAGGGTTGTTATGGGAAATGTTTCATTTTAGGTGCTTGTGCATACGTGGACAAACCTGACTCAAGGGGTCATTGGAGAAAATATTTCATTTTTGGTGCTTGTGCATACATGGACAGACTACTGAGAGGGTTGTTATGGGAAATGTTTCATTTTTAGTGCTTGTGCATACATGGGCAGACTACTGAGAGGGTTGTTATGGGAAATGTTTCAATTTTGGTGCTTGTGCATACATGGACAGACTACTGAGAGGGTTGTTATGGGAAATGTTTCATTTTTGGTGCTTGTGCATACATGGACAGACTACTGAGAGGGTTGTTATGGGAAATGTTTCATTTTTGGTGCTTGTGCATACATGGACAGACTACTGAGAGGGTTGTTATGGGAAATGTTTCATTTTTGGTGCTTGTGCATACGTGGACAGACTACTGAGAGGGTTGTTATGGGAAATGTTTCATTTTGGTGCTTGTGCATACGTGGACAAACCTGACTCAAGGGGTCATTGGAGAAAATGTTTCATTTTGGTGCTTGTGCATATGTGGACAAACCTGACTGAAGGGGTTATTGGAGAAATGTTTAATTTTAGTGCTTGTGCATACATAAAGTACTGAAGGGGTCGTTAGGGAAAATGTTTAATTTTTGTGCTTGTGCATAAGATGGGACTTTGTCTATTTCTGACCACAGTCCTGGCAGCTCACTGTAAACTTTACTATGAAGTAGGAAGTGCACAAGCTTTAGCAGTACTACTACTTGCACATTTACAGCTGCACAATATAAAGTGTATGGTATGTTGTCAGAAATAGCTCCGTTGCATCCCTGCTTACAAAGCTATGGAAGTTCTCTCTATGCAGATCAAGTACTTTGTCGGCTAATTCCTGTCCACTGATTAGTTGTACAGAAGAGAGTAACATACTTCAGAATGGCATGCTTGATGTAACAGTACTGCCAAAGCACATACCAACTCATATCAACACAGGTTGGCTTAAATTCTAATTCTGTAAGAAATGTATGTGAAGTTATCCTTAATGAAACTTAGCTTGCATCATGCTAATGCTCCTGTATTGGTAGTAAATACGTTTAAAAATGTCCCCTTTTTAAATCACTAAGTGCCCTTCTTGCCCTCCGCTCCCCAGTCTTCAACAGCTTCCGGCACCTATGAATGTTTCCCCTTTGGCTTTAAAACTTTGCTTTAGCTTCACTTTCATTCCAAATAGATCCCCAAGACTTGTTAGATGAATCAAGTAATTGGCTTTTTTCTTCAAGGAATTTTCTACTTTCTTTAAGTACTCAGGTCTACCAATTGCCATTCTTTTTTTAAGTTTGTGTGCAAAATGCAACTGTATTAAATATTTATAGCAGTTTTATTTGAGCTTGTGTTTAGCTTTCATGGTATGTTAATGCTATGCATGTGTATACGTAGATGCTGGGCTGGAACCCAGTGCTGTCCTTTATATAGTATGTATCAGCTGTGTGTTTTGCTGATTAGCATAAACTTTAGCAGAAATGTAACACTGGTCAGTGTCCTGGAATTCCATGACCTGATGCTGGGGAACTTAAAAACTTCTTATAAGTTGCTGTTGGAAATAAATATACCACTAGGGACACATTGATATGATCTGCGTGAAGGATTATCTTACTTTAATAACTGGTTTTAATTTGCTTATTAAATGCTGACTGGTGACGTTTGGAATTAAGAGAGTTTTCTCTCTCTCTCTTTTGTCCTTTGGTGGATTGGGCATTTTATCCTGCTTGAATGCTAATCTTCCACCTGTATTTTATCAAACTAGACTGCTTTATTGCTAGAGCTGTGTCTGGATGAATTGCAGAATATTGTGTGTTTTTCTGTGTGTGTATATGAACTTGTATATTAGTATTTGCCACTTTCTACATTTGTGTTAGCAAACATTTTAAATATATTTGCCTGTAATGCAGACTGAAGTAATTGTTCATGTGTACAGTATTATAGAATTTCATGTAACGTTTGTTAAATATGTTGGCTAATGTTAATAAGCATGATACATAATTTGTAGGGCTAGTACTCTTAGAAATGCTCCTAAAAAGCCCAAACAAAATTCCTTTAAAAAAAGAGAGAGAGATTCCTGTCTAGCTATACTACTACAGGCAGTTCAGAATTAACTATACTGAGTACCATGTCAATAATCTAACAGGGAATTGCAAACAGTTGCAGCCATTTACTGTTAGGTCTTAAGCTACACAAATTGTAAGGCATTCCTGAAATACTGTAGCTTCACTGATATACTACCACACCAATAGACACAGTGCACTGTACACCTTTGGACACAGAGATGTTCATAGGTAGGTACTAGGCTATCTGCCCGAGGGCATTTATAAGCCTAGCCAGAGTGTGTCGGCTTTCGCTGCCCCATTGATTAATTAACTGATCCTCTGTCAAGCAGAGCCAATGAAGTGATCCCAGGGGTGTATTTTCTGTTACCCATCCACTCGTCAAGGTTTCTCTTGAAGAGTGTTAGTGAGGGGCTCTGCCTGATGTAATTTTGAATTTTGTTCCAAAGCATGGGGAGTCTCTGTGACAGGAGTCTATCCCTCCAGCATGTTCTGTTTATTGTTGTGGCAAGGTTTAGCTCACTAGAGCGCGTGGCTCGCAGTGACTTGGATTTCTTTAGGTGGTGCATGTCCATTAATTCTGAGTTGGACATGGCTTTGTAAGTCAGGCAGAGATCACCTCTGAGTAAGCGATATGCTACAGAGTACAGCCGGAGTTTTTTCAGTCGGGCTGCATAGGACATATGTTTGAGACCAGTAATCCTCTTGGTGAAGTACTTTTGTGGTCTTTCCAGCTGTTGGAAGTGTCTTGTGAGGTACATCCCAAATGGGGCATTGTACTCTATGATGGGTCTAATGAGTGGCGAGTAGAGGGGCACTATAACCTCTTTATTTCCAGATGCGAACCCTTTAGTAATTAGATGGGCCACATAGAAGGATTTCCTAACTACTTTGGCAATATGATTGTCAAAGGAGAGATTACTATCTACCTGGGTCCCCAGATCTCTTATTACCTCTTTTGTATTAAGGGGGCTGCCACCTATGTGGTAATTCGTGGGTGTTCTGTTTTTCCCAAACTGGATGACTATGCATTTTTTGGCATTTAGCTTGAGGCCATGACTTTGACACCAGGTGTCCGTCTCAGTAAGGCCCTTTTGGAGGATGTCCATGTCTAGTTTGCAGTCATCGGTGAACTTGGTTAGCCATAGTCCTGCAGTGTCTGCCTGTACTTCTGAGAAGTATATGCCGAACAGTAGGGGTCCCAGGACCGAGCCTTGCGGGACACCACTTGTGACTGGTTTAGAGTCGGACCTGGAGCCCTCTATTCTTACTGTGTGAGTTCTGTCTGTAAGCCTGTTGGCAACCCATCTCGTGATGTAGGGGTTTTTGTTCAGGCTGGTGAGTTTTTCTGTAATACCCGAGTGGGGAATGGTGTTGAAAGCCTTGGCGAGGTCAAGGTAGGCTGTGTGAACCACCTTTCCTTCGTCTATGGCCTTGGTGACTGTCTCGAAGAAGTCAACCAGGTTTAGTAGGCATGATCTGCCCTTAACAAAGCCGAACTGGGTCGGGTCAAGTGTTTGGAGGTTTCCAATGTCTTTGTTAATGAGTTCCATGATGATGTGTTCCATAGCCTTGCAGACCAGGCTAGTCAGGCTTATGGGTGATAGTTACCAGGGTCAGTTGTGGCCCCTCCTTTGTGGAGAGGAATAACCATTGTGTGCCATTCTATGGGCATGTAGCCTGTGGAGAGGCTGAGGTTGAACAGCGTGTTTAGGTGGGGGGTTAGTTTGTTCTGTAGTTCATGCAAGACGCAGCCTGGGACACCATCTGGTCCCATTGACGCTGTGTTTTTGGCATTTGAAAGGGCTGTTTTCACCTGTGCGTCTGTAATTTTTGGGACACTACACTTTTCCGATATTGTTGTGAGCCCTTTTGGAAGTGAGGGGGCGGGGGTTTGCACTGAATTTATCTGCCAGGATGTTGGCAATATCAGTAGGTTCAGTATATTTTGTGCTATTTTGCACTCGTTCAGTGCATATCTGCGAGTTGCCACTTAGATTCTTAACATAGCTAAAGAAGGTTTTGTGGTTATCTTTTGAATCCTTGGCTATTTTTCTTTCGAAGTTAGACTTGGATGATTTCATGAAGGACCTCAGTTTCTTACTGATACTGATCAGGGATGTCGTTCCTTCTTGGGATTTGCTTTTTTTCTGAACTAGTTCCTTCCTTCTATTGTATAGCCTGTTTATTGCAGGGGTCCACCAAACTGGTTTCCTTCTCTTAGAGGAGTGAGTCTTGGTTTTGCTAGGGATGGCACAATCCATGCATCCTTGTAGGTGCTCATAGAGTGCATTTGTAAAGGTTTCTGCATCTTGGGCAGCGTTATCCTTTAGCATGGGGGCTGTAAAACTTACCACCTCTGTCTTAAGTAAGGTGAAGTTTGCTTTAGAAAAGTTTTTTACTGTGGTTTCCTTAGCTGGGGGTGGTGGTGGGGTGTGGACATCCAGCGTGATTAGTTTATGGTTTGAGCTAACCAATGACGAGTTGACCTCCAGTGTGGAACACCTGTCGCCCATGTTGGTGATGACCAGGTCCAATATGTTTTCACCTCTGGTAGGGGAGTTTACTCAGCTGATCCAGGGCATTTGAGTTGATGAATTCCAGGAAGCACTGGGCCTGGGAATTTGTACTTGAGTAGTTTTCCCAGTGAATGCTAGGGTAATTGAAATCGCCCAATATCAGTGTGTTTGGTATGACCTTCATGTTTTCCAGTGTCTCCAGAAAGGTGGAGTGGGGGTCCTGGGTCATTGAGGGTGATCTGTAGCAGGCCACAATTTGCATTGCAGATTTGCCCGATGTTAGTTGCACATGGATTATCTCAGAGGTATCATGCTGCGCCACTAACCTGGAGATGTAGGTATCCTTGCTGAATATGGATACACCCCCCCTCCTTTTGTGTTTTGGTCTGTGTTCTGCGGCCGAAATGTGTGGTATGAGTTGTAGCCCGGTAGTGCTGGGGTGCTGTCTGGAGCCTTGGACCAGGTTTCAGTTACTGCACAGATGTCGACGTTCTCCATACTGAGGAGTGCTTTGAGCGTGTGTATTTTGAGATTTAAACTCCTGGCGTTGAGTAGCATAACCCTCAGTTTTTTGTTAACTGTACTGTTTACGGAGGTGGGTTTGACTTTTGAGCCTTGCCTAAAAAAAGGCACTATGGGGGCAGCAAGAGCCTTGGCCAGTATTCGAAAGCCTAGGGGTGACAGGTGCAAGCCGTCTCTTGCGAAGCAACATGGCTTGTCGCGCAAGTCATCCCAGGCTGGCAAACATTGGATCCCCTTTGAATGACACCAGAAGCTTAGCCAATTGTTGAAATTGATAATTTTTTCTTTATACTGAGGTATCATTCTTGGTGAGGGCAGGATGCTACTCAGGATCAGGGTCATACCAGCATGGGCTACATGATCAGAGAGCTCTTCCATGTCTCTTTTCATGTAGTCCAGGGAGGTACGTCTCAGGTCATTCACACCAACATGAACAATGACAGTCATATTTGTACTTGTTCTGGAGTGACCTGAGTGCTTGTGTTATGTGGTGGATTCTGGCTCCCGACAGGCAGCTAACAGTAACCTTCTGCTTATCCAGCCTAGTGAGTGGGACATCAGTGTGCCTGACTATAGAGTCACCTATTACTAGTGTGTTAGGTATGTTATTTCGCCTTAAGGGCTGTGATTGTGCGGCACACTGATTTTGTGTTTTGTGTGTTGTCTGGTTTGTGACTGGAAGTGCAGGTTTTTTGGGTGTCTGCTTTGGAGGTCTCTGATGCTTTTGCAGGTTTTTATTTAGAACCTCCAAGTATGATTTTGTGTATTTATGTGTATTTTTTGCCAGTGCTGTTTTAGTAGGTCTCTGTGTGGCTGGAGTTGTGGTGCAAGTGTTAACCTTCTCCTCTTGACTGTCTGTTCCAGTCTTGGGTGGAGACAGCTTAGCTTCCAGTTTGGCTGTATAATTGCATCTCTTGCATATGTTAGTATTTTGTGGTAGGAGGAGAGGGTTGTCTGTGTAAATGAGGCAGTTGTAACATTGTCTCAGGATACCCAGATTCACCAGCTGTACTTGAGAGTGCACCTGAAGTTGCCCTTTGGTCATGGCTGAATAGTAGGGTGAGCTGCGTAGTCGCTTGGTTGGTGAGGGGTGAATAAAGAGCCTTGCCCTGCTGGGCAATCAGTGTCAGGGTATATTAGTGCTTGCTATTAGGTCTGAGCAAGTGCTGGGCTGTAAGATGCTTTTTGAGTGCTTAGGTTGAGAGTTAGACTAGTTTCAAGGGAAAAAATGAAGAGGAGACTTAGTGGAGCCGGAAATAATTTAACCGTAGCTAAATGGCACTGCCTGGTGCGCAAAACCGTGCAAACGCGGTTTTTATAGTAGGGAAATGAAAGAGATAGAAATTAGCCCAAAATGGCCAATAAACTACTAACTGCTGGGCTGGAACCACTCCTCCAGGGACAGATAGGTTGCTCAAAGCTCCCCTCTCTCACAGGTGAACAGAGAAACTTCCTTCTATCCAAGTAAGGTATGGGCAACTCAGAAAGTAGTATCACAGCCCTGAATTCAGCACTAGACTGAAAACTGGACTATACTAGCTTAGAAAGGCAGGAAACAAGGAACATTTTTGTTTTTTTTAAACGATAAGGCAAAAACAGTAAAAAATACACTTAAAACAGCTTTAAATAACTACAAATGATCAGAAAAGGCTATCACACATATATGCAGTATACATACTGCACTGTACACAACCACAGAAAGAGATATTTATATTGTGCACTGTACACCACCACACGCAGATAACTGTACATAGTGCACTGTGCACAACCACATACACACAGTGATATGTTCATAGTGCACTGTACACCACCAGATACAGAGATATATACATAATGCACTGTACACCACAATGCTGAGACATATACGTAGTGCACTGTACATCACCACATGCAAACATATACATAGTGCACTGTACATCAACACGTGCAGAGACATATACATAATGCACTGTACACCACCACAAACAGAGAACTGTACATATTGCTCTTTACACCACCACACACAGTGATATATACATAGTGCACTGTACACAAGACACAGAGATATACACATTGTGCACTGTACACCACCACACACACAGATATGTGCATAGTGCAGTGTACACCACCACACAGAAAGATATATACATAGTGCACTGTACAACATGCACACAGACAGATATATGCTCAGTGCACTGTACACTACCAGACACGTATATCTGTACCTAATACACTGTAAACCACCAGACAGAAAGATATATACATAGTACATATACAAAGGAATAACGATCAAAATCCACCACATGAAAAAACTTTTATTTTTAAAACAGTATTAAGCAATTTCATCTCATCGTAGGAGACTTCATCAGAATTCAAAGCAATGCATTTCCAACCCAGTTTAAATAACCCACTTAAATGACATCATAAGTTCTTTAACCAACCAAAATTGTAAAAATCATATTACAGAAACACACAGGAAGTTCTGACATGAAATAAAATTGAAAACCATCATACTCAAATATAAAACCTCTTTGTTAAAATCAATCTATCATAAAAAATGTTTATTATAGTCATATAATATTTGCTTTTTCATTTAAAATAGGGGAAATTGATATAGCATTGTTTAACCCAGGGGGGAGCATTGCAGCCAATCTAAGCTGCCATTCAGTTTCCTTCTTTCTTTAATTATTTTTCCAATCCCCTTCCCTTTGGTCTAATTTGATAAAATCTAATATACCAAACATACATTTTGTAAAAGCAGTGCAATTAATAGAATGTTTGTACAGGGCGTTGCTTTGTTTTTTATTTTTTATATCATTCAAGTGTTCATATATTCTATACTTGAGTGAACGCTCCATTTTTACCCACATAAAAATGTGAACATGTCATACATACTGCTAAATAAACCACCTTATTTGTACAACAGTTTCCTTTTTTAAAAAAATATTTCACTCTTTAAACAGTTATTTAATACTATGGAATTCACCTTGATTATATGCAAATATTGACCACAACTACCAAATGCCCTGGTTTCATGATCTATTTGCTTTCTTACATCCAGCTTACGTTCAAAAAAGTCTTAAAATTTGCCCCAGTTTTATTAACAAATCTAGGTCGTTCTCCAACCTTCTCAAAAACTTCATTATTTGTTCTAAAAATATTCCAGTTAACTTCCAGGACCTTCTTTATTTTACTAGTAAGATGATTAAATTGTAGTACACATGCTTTATCATAACCATTATGTGTTTCCTGTATCACACCAGTAGTTGCACCTTTATCCAAACCCACTCCCAAAAGGGGATTTTACTAAGTACCCCACTTTCCATATATCTCAGCAATAATCTCATCAACACAACTTTTGGGGTACTGTCTCTCTTGGAACATTATAGAAATGTTTCAAGTTCTGCTCTGACATCTTCAAGATGTAATGTCATACGAGCTGCACATATTGTTTGTCCCTTAATTATGCTCTTTTTTTGCTTATGTGGATGGTTGCTATTGAAGTGCAAATATGCATTACAAAAAGTATCTTTCCTGTATACCCTGGATCTAAATCCATCCTGTCCATGTGATATGAAGGTGTCCAAGTAATTAATACCCCCTCTATCATACTTAAAAGTAAATTTAAGGAAGTCTGTAGTATTGTCTAAATATTGTACAAATACAAATTCTTCTATCTCAGCGCTAGTTCCTTGCCATAAAATAAAAATGTCATCCAAGAAACGTGAATACATTTTCACTTTATTCCAATAGGGGCAGTTCATTACAAAGGTGTTTTCCCATCCCAGGAGTACAGGATTTGCATAAACTGGGGACAGACTGCCCCCATTGCCACTCCCTTAATCTGTTGATAGTACTCCCCTTCAAACCAAATGAAATTATTCTGTAACACAATACCCATGAGTTCACAAATAAGAGTAACTTGATCATGTTTCAAATTAGAAAAATGAAACAAAGTTTCCTCAAATAATGCAAGGCCATCACCTTTCAGAATTACAGTGAAAAGATCTTTCACATCTATGGTTAAAAAAATTTAAATCCTTGGCCCTCATCTCCTTTTTAATAAACTCAAAAAATCCCATGAGTCCTTAACTAAATGTTGAGTTTTTTCTATAACATGTTATACACAAGTATCATTAGATACTGCCAAGGGATGTGTCTTTGATCCTCTTGCAGCTACAGTTGGCCTAAAAGGTTGTTTCATCACATTTTTATGTATCTTACATATTCCGAAGAATACCGGGCTGACAGGATCTTTTCTATATAAAAAAATTTTACAAGTCGGAATCTATTCTTCTATTAAGTAAATATTATTCCAAATAGGAATCTATTCTAGAATAAGAAATATTAATCTGATTTCTGGACACCCTACATAAGTAATGTCATCAAATAACAATTCTTGTATCTCATTTGAATAATCAGTGGTTTTAAATAATGCCACGCCTCCACCTTTATCTGGAGTCATAATACAAAGAGACATGTCTCTCCTCAAATCCATTAACAAGTTAAATTAATCCCTAGTTAAATTCCAAGGCACCTTATTATCATTCATATGTATTTTATAAATATCTACCAACACCAGCTTTTCAAAAGTATCCACTAAGGGGTGTAATGGAGGATTAAAAGTTGTTCTTTTCCTAGGTACAGGTATCTCTGTGTTGGAACTTACATTATTATACCCAACTGTCTCTCCAAAAAATTGTCAAAATTCAATTTCCATGTATATAACTTTAGAGCCATAATATTGTCTACTTAAATCTCCTTTCTTTTCAGGAATGAATTTCACACCCTTGGAGAATAAGTGGAAATAATCTTCTGTAATCAATCTATCCATGTAGTTGTAAATGGTAAATCTATTACAGCTGTAAACAATCCTGTTGCCTAATGCACCTAATTCCTGTACCTGTTCCATTCTGATAATAATTCCTCTTCTATGACTGTGGGTAGTAACTCCTGTTGTATTCCCCCTTCTCCATATACCTTGAGCCAGTCTCTCCGAGCGCCTTACCACTGGAAAATCCTGCCCTCCTCCACTCACTTGTTCAAAACCCATATTGTACTCACTATTTCCCCTTAATACTTCACTATAGCTCAATGGTTCTGCTTCCCCATAGCATTAAAATTATTATTCATCACATGTGCTATAGGATACACCTGTTTACTCTGATAGTGTTTCAAATCTCTCTCTAATTTATGTTTTTTTTTTTTTTTTTTTTTTTTTTTTTTTATGAAAAATGTTTTTGCACCTTCTTTCCACTTTCTCGAAAATTTTAAAATATAATTCACTATATTGAAAAAATAACAAGTCCTCCGTAATTTTCACATCTAAAACATCAACTTCCTGTGCCATAACATCTCTTTGTTTTTCATAATAAATTAATGTTTTTTGAGTCAATCCATCCCTATTTCATCAAAAAAATTCACAAAATCATTAATTAGATCACTGTTATAAAAAATTCCAAAAGGGAATTTGTACAATCACAGTCCATGCTGAACTATTTTCAAAGACAAACATTCATTAAGATAGGCAATGTCCATTTGCAGAGTTTTTAATTTAAAAAGTCTCTTGTCTAAATAAAATATTTAGTCTTTTAATGAATGAAGCTCTAAATCATTATCCTTTTCTTTTCGCTCAGCCATCGTGTCCATCTCATTATTATGTCCATTAGAAAAACAAAATTGTCTGGAAACAAGGTTGGCCAGCTTTAAGTTATCATTAGTTTGTACAACGTCTCTCTGCCATACAGGGGCTTGGGTACTAATACAAGGAGCATCGAAATTTGTACACACAGAAATATTGGAAGAATGACCAGTACCTTCATTATTGGTCCCATCACCTCATTTTTTGGAATGTTTGCCGTTCCGAGGATGTTCCACTGTTTTGTTCATGGAATGAGGGGCAAAGGAAGCTCCCAAGTGAGGACTCTGTTCACTCAACACCATATTGCTTTCTTGCAGTGGCTGAGGCCTTCCAGTCACATGCCCCATCAAACCAATTGGATTCAGTACTCCATCACCCTCGGAGTTCGTCTCATGAATATTTAAATGAGGCTGGGAACATGCTGCTATATGCCCAGCGGAATCATAAGAACCATTCTCTATTTGCAAGAATAGTTCAATAAGTCTTGTTAGCTCTCCCTTAAGTTGGGAAACCTCCTGTTTTAACTGTGTAAGTTCCGCATTAGCACTTTCAGCTCCAGAGAGACTGAAATTATCTAAAGTATCCATGGTGAAGAACAGACCGCAAAAGGTAGTGCAAATATAAACAGCGACAAAACCAAAAGCACCAAAACGGCCAAAAATACAAAGGAGTAATGATCCGAATCCACCACATGAAAAACTTTTATTTATAAAACAGTATTAAGCACTTTCATCTCATCATAGGAGACTTCATCAGAATACAAAGCAATGCATTTCCAACCCAATTTAAATAGCCCACTTAAATGACATCATAAGTTCTTTAACCAACCAAAATTGTAAAAATCATATTACAAAAACACACAGGAAGTTGTGACATGAAATAAAATTGAAAACCATCATACTCAAGTGTAAAACCTCTTTGTTAAAATCAATCTATCATAAAAAAGTTCATTATAATCATATAAAATTTGCTCTTTCATTTAAAATAGGGGAAATTGATATAGTGTCATTTAACCTAGGGGGTTACACATATCTGTACATAGTGCACTGTACACCACTACATGCAGAGATATGTACCTTGTGCACTGTGCTGCACTATCCACAGAGATATGGTCATACTGCACTGTATATAGTGCACACACAGAGATATGTACATAGTACTCTGTACAACTCCACACACAAACATATAGTGCACTTGTTTATGTGAGTCTATGTTAGATGATCGACTTTTCAGAAACCTGAAAAAAATATTGAAATGACTATATGATCGAGTTTCCAAAAACTCAAACATCATAAAACCACACAAAAAAATCTTTTTTTACATTTTTGGAGGGGGCCAAGCCCCCCTGCATCCCCCACACCCCCTGCAAATTATATATGCCAACTCTGAGATCACACTACAGTGAGGAAAAGGGTAAATTTCCTGATCCTTGCTGTACCGTGATCTCCATTCGAAAGCTTCGAGTTGTGTTGACCATATGGAGTTTGAGTTTCTGAAAATTTGATCAAATGATATGATCCCATTTATGTGCATCACTTTGTAGGAAAATACAGAAATGTAAAGCAGGATTCCTTTAACCCACCTCTACTTTTGCTGGAGCATAGTTGCTTCGGCAAGCAAGTGTAGACTTGTCTTCTGGGAGTATGATAGCTCTATGAGGGCTCTTTCAGTGAATGAGGTTTGTGTAAAGTAAAATGACTGAAACCATTTCAAGCACGAACAGACTTTACAGTTTTCCTACTGTTGTGTGACCATGGAGAGATGTATATTTATAAAAAATGTGTTCCTAGTCAGCTTTTAACTCTCTGTTGCATCTCCAGCATGTTTTCCTGAAGGGAATTTATTTATTTACATTTGTTTACCCAGGTAGTCCAACTGGGTCAGCAAAAGCAATCCCTTTTCATTGATCTGACCACAAATCAGTCTAATTTGTAGTAACTATCACACCTGACCCCCTAACCCCAGCAGCAACTAAACTAAAAAAAACTTCTCCAGAACAGATTATATCCTTCTAACGGATGGTGTAAATAGCTTCACTGCAACTCCCCCCTCAAATGGAACTGGCAACTGTGCCGAGTCCTACACCAATGCTTTTTACAGTCACCTGTATAACTGCATTGATGTGACTGTACCTGATAAGACCAAAACAAGCTTCCTCAAGGAAGAGCAAACCTGCCTGGTGAACAACTGATGTTAATAGGCTTTACAATAAGAGGAAGAAGTTTAAGAGGAGTGTGCCCTAAACTGGAAACACTCCCTCCTCAGCTTAAATAAGCAAATAAGATTTCTTGTGAAGTCCTCCAAAGCAAACTACAAATCCAGATTAGCGTCATCAACTAAGGACAACCATAAGGTGTTCTTTAGTTACATCCTTAAGGTAAGACCAAGATTTGCACTGAACTGGAAGTTAATGATACCACATATACGGAGACTTCGGATATAACCTGTTAGCTGACAGGTTCTTTGAAAATTTCACTCCTTCCTGTCCCCACCACACATACCTCATGACATTCCTTCCACCTGTCCCCCACCTTGTATCTCTAAAGAGCAGGTTCTGTATGCCTTCTCTAAGACCAAAAACCCAGCATCTATGGGACCTGGTAACATCCCAGGCTGCGTCCTACATGGGCTCCAACAAGAACTAGCAACACCATTGGGTACTCTTTTCAATCATAGTCTAAGCACTGGTTTCATCCCAGCTTAATGAATAATGGCCACCATTATCCCCTTGCACAAAGGCGGTGCTTCCACTTACCCTGGGAACTATAGACCTATTAGCCTGACTAGTCTTCTCTGCAAGGCCATGGAGTGAATCCACCTCCAACACCATACCCGTGACCAGAGGTGTTCCACAGTTTTATAGAGAATTGGGAAATAAGGTAAAAGGAATTGAAAGACTGCCAAACAAAAGAGGAAGCAGATACATTTTGGAGAAATATCTATGAAGATCCTGTGGAACATAACAAAGATGCTAAATGGATAGAAGAAGTAAAAGAAAGAATAAGAAGTTTAAAGATGCAGGATATGAAATGGGATGAAATAACACCCAGAGAGATTGAAACAAAGTTGAGAAAAGCTTCTAACTAGAAAACTCCAGGCTCAGATGCAGTACTTGCCTTTTGGCTTAAAGTGTTAACTTCTTTGCAGGAGGATTTAGCCATGAGTAAGAACTATTTATATGCGCACCCCGAACACACACCACACTGATTAACAACAGGAAAAACAATGCTCTTACTTAAGAGTGAACCTGCAAGCTACCCTGCCGTTGCTATTCTGCCTTGCCATTAATCTATTAAGCTGTTTACTTAACAGCTTAGGCCATGGCTACAATTTGGCTTCTAGAAAACAACAAAGTCTAATGACTTCTCATCTTCTCTTTGTTGATGATTTAAAACTGTATAGCTCATCAGATGAGGAACTGAAAGCACAGCTGCAGGTGGTCAAAACTTTTTCAGATGATATTGGAATGTCATTTGGTCTTGATAAATGTGCAAAAGCAACCTTTAAAAAAAGGAAAACTGCATCACCAGGAAAACCTCCGTTTGGGACAAGAATGTGATATAAAAGAATTTGAGCAAGAGGGAGTATATAAATACTTGGAAATTGATGCAGGATCAGCAATAAAATATGAACAAATGTGAATAAAGCTCAGTAAGGAATACTTTAGAAGAATTAAATTAATCCTGAAAACAGCATTGACATCTAGGAACAAGATCCAAGCCATAAATCAGTTTGCTTTTCCTGTCCTAACTTATAGTTTTGGAGTGACTGAATGGCCTCAAAAAGTGTTGTATAGATTGGATATTAAAACAAGACGGATGCTTCATGCTCAGCAAATGATTTATAAAAATCAGTGTATACCAAGATTATATATTCCCCGTTCTGAAGGAGGGATGGGCCTCCTTGAAATTGGTTACATGTATAGATCTGTAATTGTGGGACTCCACACTTATCTACTGACCTCACAAGATCCAAATGTAGTGAAAGTTTTGAAACATGAGGAGAATAAATCTAAGATTACATCTCTGCTTAATTTAGCAGAAGCATATCGACATCAAGCAGGAATGGAAATTTTACCAGAAGTGGATAAAAATCAGGCAGCAACTGAATGTGCTAAAAAAACAAAAGAAAGAATATAATGTGTAGTATCAGATGAGAAGGCAAGAAATGTGGAAAAAACATAAATATAGTTGCAAGTATAAAAAACTTCTGGAAGAGCCTCATGTTGATCAAGAATGAATGAAGGAATGGTTAAGGAGAGGTGAATTTACATCAGGAAATGAAAGGTTAATATTGGCAGCCCAGAATAGTGGGCTATGTACACGCTGGTTTACAAAGTCCATTGAACATGTGGGAGAAACAAGACATATGTAAGTTTTGTAAAACCGAATTGGAAACAGTCACACACCTTGTTGCTGGGTGCGATGCACTAATGGCAGAGGGACTGTATACTGAAAGGCATAATAATGTTGCGAGACTGTTACACTGGAGATTGTGCAAACATTATGGTATTGAAGCAGCTGAAAAACACTGGAAACATGAGCCACAAATAATCATAGAAAATGATGAAGTTTATATCACATGGGATGACCCAATACCAACAGTTCAAAAGATAGATGCTAGAAAACCGGATGTAGTGGTCCAAGAAAAGAAGACAAAAGTAGCATTGATCATTGAAATCACCACACCCAGTGGCTTGCGTACAGAGAGACACAAAGTCATAAAATACCTTGATTTGCAGGCAGAAACGAGAGCCATGTGGAAGAAAGAAACCCAAACCGTTCCAATAGTAGTAGGAGCAACGGTTCTTATAAAAAAGATTTTACAATCCTATTTAGTTATGCTACCAATTCATGTAACATCATACAAATTGCAGAAGGAGTCATTACTGGGCACATTGCGGGTGCTGCGAAGAGTACTTTTGGCTAACATCAGAGAGTGAAACAATACTAATTTAATGAACTTTAATCATACTTTGGCTTAGGCATAGGGTCCATTCCCATCATGGTATTAGAAACCCAAAAGACTTAGAGAAATTAAAAATGACAGAGACCTTATCAACAAAGATGTAGGTAATCTCCAAACACTTGAACCTACTCAGTTTGGATTTTTTTTTCAAAGGGAGATCATGCCTGTTAAACCTGGTGGACCTCTTCAAGACTGCTTCCAAAGCCCTGGACGAGGGGAGGAAAAAACTGTGCATACAGCCTACGTGGACTTGGCCAAGGCTTTTGGCACTGTTCCTCACTCAGGCGTTATTGACAAACTCACCCAGCTAGCTATCAACCCTTATATCATTAGGTCAGTCGGTAACTGGTTCACCCATAGAACCCATTCAGACAAAATGGGGGAATCCACCTCCAGCAGCATACCCGTAACCAGAGGTGTTCCACAGAGATCAGTCCTGGGACCTCTACTGTTTGGAATCTATTTCTCTGAACAAGCTAAAACTAAAGGTCTGCAGCTGACAAAGTTTGCTGATGACTACAAACTAGGTGTGGTCATAGAATCTCCAAACTATGTCAACATCCTACAAGAGGGTCTTACGCAAAGAAATGATTGGTGCCAAAATCATGGCCTTAAATTCAGTGTAAAAAATGTATTATCATCCTTTTCAGTAACAGCGATGTTCCTGCTAACTACCACATCAATAACAACTCCCTAGGTACGTACTCAGTGGTGAGAGACCTGAGCACACAGGTTGACAGCAACCTTACCTTTGATCACCATTTCTTCACAGTGGTAAGAAGGGCATTCTATATTGCTCATCTCAGAAGTAAGGGCATTGCTTCCAGAAAAAGAGCAGTTATAACCTCCCTGTACTCTTCTCTTATCAGGCCAGTAATTAAGTACAGTGTCCCTTGTGGTATGTACCTTTGCAAGCACCTGCAGCAATTGGAGAGAACACAAAGGTTCCTCATATGAAGAATTCAAGGTCTTCAGCATCTGTCCTATGTGGATCGGCTGAAATTACTGTCACTTTACTCCATTTCAAACAGACTACTCAGAGGTAATCTCTGACTCTGCTGTATTGGAAATGCTGTATGTCCGCAAGTCCAATGGCTCACAGGTTACTCATTCTAAAGACCTTAACCTGGTATGTGACACTAATCGATCCTACTGGAGGGACAGATTTGTCTCCCAGAAGTTACCACACCTGTGGTATAAACCATACCTCTCAACCGTACCGAATTTCTCAGTTTTTCTCAGTTTTTACCAGTGTTGAGGTTCAAAAAATGGGGTGCCACAATTCCTGAGTGGCACCCCTTCATTTCAGAATTTCCCAGCTTTGTTTTTTAAAAAACTTTTACTGCCGATGTCATCACGTGCGTGATGACATCAGTGACATCCGCTCCGTGAACAGTCTGTCAGAATTGCTTCCATTGTATGTAGCTTGCTGCATGCGAGCAATTTCAAAGCAAGAAGTAGCGGTTCTTTTTGAGACCCAACCGACCATACTTAAGCTACAGCTTGCAAGGATGCACTAGAGATGAGCCAGGAGCTTTTCTGTAAGCTGCAAGGATGACTTGAGCTGAGCCAGGAGAGGTATAGACAGTCAGATACTGGTGTGTGTGCTACGTGTGAGCAATTTCAAAACAAGAATGCCGAGCCAAGAGCTTTTCTGGAAGGATCCAGAGCATGTGTGCTGGGAGCTTTTCTGCAAGTATCCAGAGGTATACCGTACAGGCAGTCAGGTACTCATATTTAAGCTGAGCTTTTCTGCAAGGATTCAGAGGAACAGACAATCAGGTACTCTTATTTAAGCTGCAAGGATGCACTTGAGCCGAGAGCTTGTGTGTGTGTGTGTGTGTGTGTGTGTGTGTGTGTGTGTGTGTGTGTGTGTGTGTGTGTGTGTGTGTGTGTGTGTGTCTCTATGAGACTGGCAGCTTGAGCTTAGCAATGAGCTGTGGTAACTCTGGTTATATATTGCAGAACAGCAATTCAAAGAATTTGATTTCCTCAGAGGACATGTAAAACTGACTAGCTTGCAGCTTCTGTACTAAGTGGGCGAACACTATTATGTTGTGTTTTTATGTGGACATTAATATAGTGTAGTACTTATCCATGTAAGCACCCCCCCATCCTCAAATATTTCACAGAGGTTACATCTTCTTAACCACCATATTTGCTGAATTCTTGTAAAAGTTAGAGTTGCATATGAGTATGCAGATTTTGTTTTAAGACTTTTGCGGTTTAAATATACTTTTTATGTTTGAGTAGTCGCACTGGAACAAAGCTGTTACTTTCAGCAAAATGAACCCATGATCCACAGTGGTAATAAACTAGTTATGAAAATGTGAGCATAGGGACAGACTGTTCTTCTTTCGGCTTTTCCCGGTTAGGGGTCGCCACAGCAGAACTCCGGTCCGCTAATGATTAGCCATGGATTTTTATTGTGCTGAGGTGCCAGCTCGATGCCCAGCCTTCAACGAAGGCACGCCCATTCACGCATGTCTTTTGAACACCACTCGACCGCAGGAAGGACATGCAAACTCCACACAGAAGGCGGTCCAGCTGAGAATCGAACGGGAGAACCTCTTGCTGTGAGGCGACAATGCTACTGCTGCCCAAATGCGGCTATTAGCATAGGGACAGACTGCATGATACATTTTAGACAATGCTTCCAGCAATAATGCATTAAGAACAATAATGCAGGAAGAAGGGTATAGAAAATCCAGGAAGAAGGTATGTGGAATGAAACTTTTTAGCCTTCAGCTTCTGAGATTGAAGAAGTGTTCTAAATCATTTTTTCAAACCTAGAAAATAATGTGGAACTTTGTCATTTGAAAGACCATTCTAGGTAGGGTGACTGCACACTGAATTAGCAGTTTCCAAGGTACAAATTATAGTCTTCAGTGTATCCTAACTTGATTAAGATCTTGGAGACCTTAAGCAGAACCAGTTCTGAGGCCAAGGATTTGCTGGGGGGAGTGAAGAAATTTTTGATTATAGCCACTACTGGACCAGTTGCAGTCTGATCCTACAAGTAACCCTCAATGGTTCTTCCTGGAAACAAACAGTGATATATTTATCAGCTGTGTGGTAAATGGGCCAGTACCATGGCATAGAGGGATAAAGCCTCAATTATGGCCCAGGTAGACCAGATTCAGTTAGGAAGGGTGTGCCCATCCTGACAGGAAGAAGGCATCCATGTTTGTGTACCCTCCTAGTTGATGAGCAAAAGAGGCTAAAACATTTGGGGGGGGGGGGCAGAGTCCATGGGAGGTGGAAGTAATGGCTACATTGCCACAGAGCTGTCCCAGATAGGCGGCAGCTACACTACTGATCAGTAGGCCATGGACAATGTCTTTTGGAGGTCCGAGCAAAGTATAATATTCTTTTGCTAAGATTAGAATATTGTATTGCCTGCCAGTAAATGTCCTACTTTTACCACAAAACCCACATAGTGCAAGTCACAAAAAACAAAATCCTAAGGTTCATTATCTTCTCCCTTCCCAGTGAACATCATTGCTGCACATTTAAAAAAAAACAATTGTATTTCTTGTGGGAAGCAAATACCTCATAAGGATTTTCATTCTTAACTGTATTCCTCGCCTAGGCCCTGATCACGACGTTGCTAGCTGTTGGTTTTGTGCTAGATTTAACCAACACACTATTAAGCGTCGGTACGGTTTTGCCTTTCATTACTTTGGCCGAAGGTTTAATTATATAATGCCATCGGAACAGCCGACCACCGGAGTTTATAAAAAGCGCAAGGAAAAGTACAGGCATCCAAGGTCCAAAACCGATGTCGAGGCCCCCACTAGGCCAGTCGCCGGTTCTCAGTGAGGCACTTTCACAGCCTCTGACGCCCGCTACCTCAGAGCCACAGGCTGCGTCCGACTCCCACATGGAGCCAACTAGGCCTCTGGATACTCAAGGTATTGGACTCTCGGAAACTATTCCCTCAGATGGGTCCAGAGCCGCTGAGCAGGCATCAGCTTCTGAGGGTGTTTTCAGACCTACACAATTATATGTCAAGCCAACCTCAGCTTCAAAGACAAAGACTATAACAGCTCTAAAGACAAATAAACAAGTACAGCATTCTCCTGGACAGACTTCCATGCCTAAGAAATAGATGCTTAAAATGGCCGAAGACCTAATTACTTTGATCAGGGGTTCCCATCTCCCTCCTGATAAGAGGCCTAGGCAAAAGACAGAATACGACTCTTCTGATCAGGTTTCACTTTCCTCTGATTCCTCTTCTGAACAGGGATACTCTGTTCCTCCCTATGAGGATTCTGATACTGAAGAATCTATTCCTTCAGCTTCTCCTCCTGAGGATTATTTTTTTGGGGAAACCCTGCATACCATGAGGGAGCATTTTCACTGGGAGGGCCAAGATTACTCAGAATCTAAGAAAAGGCTCAGAGACTTTCTTTTACTACCTCAGCACAGACCTCTTGCTATTCCACCTGTTCTAGACATTGTAAATGATGTATTTTCAGAGTCCGGCCTGTCCCCTGACTCTTTACCCCCTGCACCTGCTAAGCCAGACAGATACTACAGGGTTCCAGACTCTCATAAATTTCTATATAAAAACCCTGCTGCTGACCCAGAAACTATATCTCAGTGTCCCAAAGGGATCAAGGCTTCCACTGCAAAAAACCCTGTCCCCTCTGATAGGGATTCTAGGGCCCTGGACAGATGGGGGGGGGGGTATACACTTCTGCTACCTTGGCTGTAAGGGCTTTAAACTGTCAGTTTCATATGCTTAAATATCAGCAATACTTAATGTCACTGCTTAAACAGAAAATGTCAAATTCTGAATGTTCTGATAACAAGGAAATGCAGGATTTATTGCATGGAGCTGAACAAGTGGGAAAGCATACTTTGCAGTGTGGTTTTGATTCACTGGAGGCCTCTTGCAGGGCCGCTGTTACGGGTTCTGTTATTAGAAGGCATGCTTGGTTAAAGGAACAGAATCTGCCTGATCATGTTAAAGCAAAATTATTGGATGCTCCATTACAGCATGATACTTTGTTTGGTGTTAAGGCAGAAGAGGTGTTGAAGAAAATGGAGGATAAAGCGAAATCCATGCAGACAGTTAAGGATTTCCTACAGGTACAGCCACCCAGATTTAGCAAGAACTGGCCTACAAAGAATTGGTCCTTTCCAGTGTCAGACAGGCCACAAAGAGGCAGATACAGATGCCCCAGAGGCAGTTCCCAGCCCCAAGGCTCATACAGGCCTAAACAATAGGGTGCTTCTACCTCCAAAAGCGGAGAAGACAAATCACAACCATATAGGAAACAGTCCCAATGACTTGCCTCTGCCATAACCAAGCACTTATCTTTTGGCAGCCCCCTTAGGGGTTAAACTAGCACTTTTTTCACCAAATTGGCACATGATTACCCAGGACAAATGGGTCTTGAACATAGTGTTTCAGGGCTACAGGTTCCACTTTCACACTCTGCCAAGGGCAAAAGGTATGCCAGACCTGCCGCACAATCAATGGGCAGAGGCACAAAAGCAAGTTTCATCCCTCATGGACATGAGGGCCATTCAACAAGTACCACAACAAGAGCAGGGGCAAGGATTTTACTCGAGACTTTTCTTGGTGCCCAGAAAGGACAAAGCCTGGAGACCAATACTGGACCTGTCTATTCTAAACACATTTCTGGACGTTCCAAAATTCAGAATGTTGACTCTGCAGCAGCTACTGCCCATGCTGGGCAAGAAGGCTTGGCTCGTAACTTTGGACCTAAAAGAGGCATACCTGCATGTCCCAATCAGACAATCCTGCAGAAGATACCTCAGATTCATAGCTGGCTCAATGCACTACCAATTCTCTGCACTGCCCTTTGGCTTATCTACTGCACCCAGGGTCTTCACAAATTGCCTGGCACCAGTAATTGCATTTTGCAGACAAAGGGGAATTCAAATATATCCTTACTTGGGCGACTGCCTTATTCAAGCAGAGAACAAAGACATTCTACTAAAGCATCTGGCATTTGTGAAAAGATTACTAATTTGCCTAGGATACACAGTAAATGAAAAGAAATCAAAACTAGTACCCTCTCAAGAAATAATATTCCTGGGTGCAAGCTTAAGTACAACTGCCCAGATGGCTTATCTCACACCAGACAAACAAAAGCAACTGACTTCTTACTTCAAAATGTTGGCAACAAAGACCCACTTATCTGCAAGAAAAATTCTGCAGGCTTTGGGCTTCATGGCATCATGCATTCTGCTAATTCCATATGCCAGACTGCATATGAGGAAACTACAATGGTATCTAAAAAGTGTTTGGACTCAACGTTGTCACAGCCTGGAAACATTAATTACCGTCATTCCTTGCCTGCAACAGGAGTTTCGATGGTGGGCACAGGCCTGTCACCACAACAAGGGACAGCCATTCACTTTACCCACTGCCAGGCAGACACGAACAACGGATGCATCAGATTATGCCTGGGGGGCCCACATGGCAGGAAAGTGTATTCAGGGCACATGGCCCACAAGCCAGATGCAGCTTCATATTAATCAGAAAGAGATGCTAGCTGTTCAGAATGCCCTGACAGTTTTCAAGGATCTACTTCATAGGTTCATACTAGGCTATCTGCCCTAGGGCATTTATAAGCCTAGCCAGAGTGTGTTTGGCTTTCGCCACCCATTTTAAATTAATATTGCTATGCCCTTTTTCGAGGTTAGTATACTGTGCCTGTGTCTAACAGTGACACAGAAGTGATCCATCCAGGACAACTACTGATAAGGACGGACAATACTACAGTCATGTGGTACATAAACAGGCAGTGAGGCACACATTCCTACCCCCTCTGCAGACAAGCCATAACTTTGTGGGACACAGCATTGACTTATCAAGTTCACCTGCAAGCACAATTCCTTCCAGGAAAAATAAATACTCTGGCAGACGAACTAAGCAGAAACCTCATGGATCCCCACGAGTGGAAACTGGATCCACAAGTCTTCAGCATGATAACAAGGAAATGGGGATGCCCAGACATAGATCTATTTGCCTCCCCTCACAACTGCCAACTACAGAGATTCTGCACAAGGATTTATCACAAGCAAGCATGGAAAGTGGATGCCCTATCCTTCAGCTGGAAAAACCTTACAGTATATGCCTTTCCTCCACTACCTCTCCTCCCCAAGGTACTCCTAAAGCTCAGACAAGAGAAGCCAAAAATTATACTGATTGCCACAGACTGGCCACGCCAGCACTGGTACCCAATCCTAAAGAACTTGTCTCAAGGTCCAGCCTTGACATTGCCTCAAACTTCTCACTTACTGACCCAACAAAACAATCAGATCCTGCACAGCCAACTCAGGACCTTAAATCTGGCAGCATGGCGGATAATGTAGCCATTCAGAACACCCCTCTTTCCAAAGCTGTAATGGATGTTATCTTGGAGGCCAGGAGGCCCAGTACCAGAAAATCTTTTGCAGAAATATGGAAGAGATTCTGTGCTTGGAACCAGGAACAAGGAATTGACACGTTTGTACCAAATATTCCTCAGATTTTACAATACTTAACTGAGATGCTGGACAAAGGCCTATCCTTTTCATCAATTAAGATTCATGCCTCTGCCATTTCAGCCCATTACAATACGGAACCACCTATCTTTTCTCATCCCTTAATAAGGCAGTACCTCAGAGGGGCCAAAAACATAAGACCTCCAAGGAGAGCACCAGTACCTGCATGGGACCTCAATTATGTCTTGGAAAAACTCACACTGCCTCCTTTTGAGTCAGCCTCAACAGCTGATATAAAATTCTTATCCTGGAAGACAGCTCTGCTCCTAGCAATAACCTCTGCAAGATGAGTCTCGGAGTTACAGGCACTCATGGCTGTGGAACCTTATATCATTTTCCATCCAGACAGGGTTTCTCTGAGGACGAACCCTACATTTATGCCTAAGGTGGTGTCCAGTGTGGCCCTTAACCAAACCATTCACTTGCCTACCTTTTATCCAAACCCACAGAACAAGGTTGAGAGACTTCTGCATTCTTTGGACATACACAGACAGCTACGCTTCTGTTTGGACAGAACTAAAGCTTTCAGAAAGACTGAGCAACTGTTAGTGGCATATGCTGCAGGATCACAAGGAAAGTCTATCTCAAAACAGACTATTGGATAGGCCATTGCATTTGTTTCTGCTGTTCACAGCATGGCAAATCAGTGCCTAAGGGCATTAGGCCACATTCTACCAGAGCAGCAGCCTTCCTCAGAGGAGTACCAACCAAAGACATCTTAGAGGCGGCAACTTGGGAGTTCAGTGCACACTTTTACAAAGCACTACCACTTACCTCTCTACTCTAAATCCAGAGCAGGCTTTGCCATTGCAGTTCTGCAGGGCCTCATAGCCTCTCCTAAGCCTATTTAGCCCAGCCACCCATCCTCAGCTTTTGGGATTCAACCCAAGAGTAATGACTGCAACAGTGAAACACGATGAACATAGTACAGTTGTGTACCTACCATAAATGTAGATGTTCGAGTGTATTCACTGTTGCAGTCCAGGTTACCCTCCCACCATCCCCCTTTCATTTGCTGGGTCTTATCTGTACTTCCCTATTCTATACAACCTATGTGGTGTATTTGCTTTTAGATGAAGGAAATGTTTACTTTAGCGCATGCATGTTTATTGGCATAATCTATTTAGCATACCCTTTTGGGGACACCTGACATCTGGGGCAAGAAAAAACTGAAGAAAATGGCATCGGCCGCATCTTTTATATCCCTGGCGCACTGACGTCAGGGAAGAGGCGACAGCAACCGACACTGGACCAAGACTTTGGAATTCAGGCCGACTGCAGGTAGCCTGCCAGCAGGATAACCCAAGAGTAATGACTGCAACAGTGAATACACTTGAACATCTACATTTATGGTAGGTACACAACTGTACTTTGTTTCATGGCTACTGATGAGTGTTCTGTACTCTGTTATTAGAAGACCTTACCTGCAGTATAATTCTTTACATTGTGCACCCAACCCCCACCCCCAACCAAGGAAACCACCGTGAAAAGCTTTGCAAAAGCAAACTTCATGTTACTTAAGACCGAGGTGGAAAGGTTCACAGCTCCCATGCTAAAGGACAACACTGTCCAAGCTGCTGAATCCCTTACAGAGGCACTCTATGAGCACCTGCAAGAATGCATGGATCATGCTATCCCACGCAAAACCAAGACTCACTCCTCCAAGAAAAGGAAACCAGTCTGGTGGACCCCTGCCGTAAACAAGCTATACAATAGGAGGAGGAAACTAGTGCAGAAAAGAGTAAAATCCCAAGAAGGAAAGACATCCCTGATCAGTATCAGCAAGAAACCATGATTCCTCATAAAATCATCCAAGGCTAGCTTCAAAAGAAAAATTGCCAAGGACTCCAAAGATAACCACAAAGTGTTCTTTAGCTATGTCAAGAACCTAAGTGGAAACTCTCAGATCTGCTCTGAGTTAGTGCAGAATGGCACAGAATACACTGAACCGACTGATATTGCCAACATTCTGGCAGACAGGTTTAGTGCAAACTTCACCCCCCTCTCACCCCCAAAGGGCCCATAACCATACCAGAAGAATGTAGTGCCCCAGCAATCCACACAGGTTAAAACAGCCCTATCCAAAGCCAAAAATACAGCTTCAATGGGACCAGACGGTGTTCCACGTTATGTCTTACACAAGCTCCAAAATTAACTAACCCCTAACCTAAACACACTGTTCAAACTCAGCCTCCCTACAGACTACGTATCCGTAGAGTGGTGCAAATCAACAGTTATCCCACAAAGGTGGAGCCACAATGGACCCCAGGAACTATCGCCCTATAAGCCTGACTAGCCTGGTCTGCAAGGCTATAGAGCGCATCATCATGGAATTCATTAACAGAGACATTGGGAACCTTCAAACATTGGACCCTACCCAGTTTGGCTTTCTTAAGGGCAGATCACTTCTTTGAGACAGTTACAAAGGCTTTAGATGAGGGAAAGGAGGTCCACACAGCCTACCTAGACCTCACAAAGGCTTTCGACACTATTCCACATTCTGGTATTATAGACAAGCTCACCAGCCCGAACATAAACCCCTATGTCACAAGATGGGTTGACAATTGGCTCACAGATGGAACCCACACGGTGAGAGTTGCAGGCTGTAGGTCCGACTCCAAACCAGTTACAAGTGGTGTCACCCAGGGCTCAGTCCTGGAACCCCTCCTGTTCGGTATATACTTCTCAGAGGTACAGGCAAGCACAGGAGGACTATGGCTGACCAAGTTCACAGATGACTGCAAACTGGGGGCCGTAACTGACTCTCCAGCTGATACAGACATCCTCCAGAAGGGTCTCACTGAGATGGATACCTGGTGTCAAAATCATTTCCTCAAGCTAAATGCCAAAACGTGCATAGTCATCTCCTTTGGAAAAAACAAAGTACCCGCAAACTACCACATATATGATAGTCCCCTAAATACAGAAAATGTAATACTGGATCTGGGGACCCAAGTAGATAGTAATCTCTCCTTTGATAATCATATTGCCAAGGTGGTTAGAAAATCCTTTTACGTGGCCCACCCAATCACAAAAGGGTTTGCATCTAGAACAAAAGAGGTTATTGTGCCCCTCTACTCGTCACTCATCAGACCCATCATAGAGTACAACGCCCTATTTGGGATGTACCTTACAAGACACCTGCAACAGCTGGAAAGACCACAGAAGTACCTCACCAAGAGGATTACTGTCCTCAAACATATGCCCTATGCAGCCTGACTGAAGAAACTGTAGCTGTACTCAGTTGCATACCGCTTACTCAGAGGTGATCTCTGCCTGACATACAAGGCCATGTTCAACCCAGATTTGATTGACATGCTCCACCTAAAAAAAAAAACAAATTCCCAAGAGCCGCTCTAGGGATCTAAACCTCACCACAACGATAAATAGGACGTGCTGGAGGGATAGATTCCTGTACCAGAGACACCCCATGCTTTGGAACAGGATTTCAATCTACATTAGGCAGAGCCCCTCACTAACACTCTTCAAGAGAAACCTTGACGAGTGGATGGGAAACAGGAAATTTACCCCAGGGATCACTGCAGTGGCTCTGCTGGACAGAGGCACAGGGAACTAATAGCTCTGCTAAGGGGGCGGCGAAAGCCAACACATTCCGGCTAGGCTTATAGATGCCCTTGGGCAGATAGCCTAGTACTTATCTATGAACAATCACCTGAGATATTCCTACTGCATATAAACAGCGTTTCATTCAGCAGGTACAAGTTTGCTGGGGTAACACTTGAGCTGCATTTATACTTTGCATTTTTTTCAGCGAAATGGACCTTAATCTAAGCTGCAGCATTTCTTCTGGCTCCATCTTATAAGGGAACAGACAAAACTAAGCCTTTAGAATTGTCTTATATATAGTTGCAGCAACTATCTGTACAGTACATAGCATGCCATATATCAGTCGTTACTTTTGTCTAGTTTTCTTGTAAGTAATAGATATATTGTGTATATTATGTGAGTTATGGCACTGCACGTTACTGTTTTGGTGTTGATTTAATATAATTCTCCATTCCATCTCTTTGTAAAATTGTATTCTCAATTATACTATATTTTTGCCTTTCTTCCAGGCTGAGACTGAAATGGTCGGTACTGATCAGTGCTCTACCCTGATTAACAGATTGAATAAATGAATTAATTTAAATAATTTAACCATTTCACTATACGGGTATCCTACATTGCAGTCTCTGCACCCAGTTTCTAAATTTACAGAATATACAGTCAAAACTGAAAATAATTTTCTGATATTTTCTTAAGGTTTAATGCATGTTGCCTTTGTAACAGCTGCAGTACTTCTTAGCTAGAAATATTTAAGGAGTAAGTGCAAACAAATTAGTTGAAAAAAGGATGCAACAAAGTAGTACATTCCTTAGAAAAAAAATGAGTAGTTGTGTACTATGGTGTGGCTGATTTTCCATAATTTGGTCAGAGTTTGTGCTCTCAAAAAGTAGATATAGTTGCAAATTCTTAACATGACAAGGAAGGAAAACAGCTTAGGTCATACCAAGGAAACTTGTCTAATGTGTTCTTCCAACAGCAGGTTTGTTTAATCATTGGAAAGTCTGCCTCTAGCAGTACTAAAATGTGCATCAGAAAACGACAGTTGTTTACTTTGTTTGAATTGAAGACTTTCACCCAGGAGGAAAGATTTGCTTGAAGTTTTGCATCTTTCAACTCCAACTTGCAGCATGGGGACAGATGAAAAAAATAATTGTCATTTTTTGTGTTGTAACTCTAATTATTTATTTGGTCTGTGGAATTTTCACAGTACAATTAATTGATTCAGACATTTTAAATTGCTTCACGACCTTATTAAAACTAGTGCACAATGACTGTTTAATTAAAAATGTATTAAAAAGTAAAATACTGCTGTTAGAGCTTGGGGAAAACAAAAATAAATCTGCATGTCTTTTGAGAGTTTTCAAGTAAGTTCTTGCCTAGGCAGAAACATTAAACCACTAATCAAGTGTCGTACAGTATGTCCATTCATTAAAAATAAATACTTCTCTTTTACTGATTGCTTATGTTCTTTGGAGGGAAGGATCTGTAGCAGAAGAAAAACTTATAGTTAAATCTTTTAAGATGCATTCCTGTGTAACTGCGAAATAAAGGACAGTGATGGTTTATAAATCATATATTCACTGTTCAGTACTTCTGCTACTTTCAGCACTGTACTATTTTGCATAACAATAAATGGTAACAGTAAGCTGCTCTTTCTTGGTGGCAGCTTATCAAGCATGTCCCAAAACATTTATATCACTTAGCAAAAATCTGCACTAATATTTAACACTTGCTATGTAAGTGCCAATGATGGCAATGAATGTTAACAGTTTCCGTAACAGTGCCATGCTTAATATTGTAAGTGTAAGCAAATATACTTTTTTGTAGTTGTTGCTTCCTACAGCAGACTATATATGTCAGTTTTGTAGTACAGAGACAAAGCCCTAACTGTAAACCAGATGACCTAACATTGGGTAGCAGTCCTGGAGGAGCTAGAGTGGAGAGTGGGCTTTAGCAATCTATGCCTTCTTATCTATTTTGAGGGGAGGAATGGCAGCTGGGTCTATGGCAAGACTGATACCCAGAAGAAACTGGGTGTCCCAGCAAGTGCAAAGTAAGCATCTGGAACCAGCATATGTTGGGCAGCAAGTATGCACTGTAACAGGCATTGGGCAGGAGCAGACATGAACATGCTGAAAGGGCTTAGCATTCTGAGACTTCCACTTGCTCAGACAATTGTGGAGGATGGATGAAGGATTTTGTAAAAACTCTGATGGCAGCTTGGATGATGACCTTCTGTGACTGGCTTTTGCACAGAGGAAACAAGTGCGCCAGTCAGACTAGGGAATGGCTTTTAGTCAACAGGCAATGTAGATAAACGTCAAAGGGAAAATGCATATCTTACATTTGTAAGGCAGTTGGCACCAAGGGTTAAGACTGTGAGCTGTAGTTCTTGCGGTACGGGGTTTGATTCTTTCAGCCCTCGTTTGCCCACTGTGCGACCTTGAGCAAGTAATTTAACCAGACATTGCTCATAGGTCTCCCCTGAAATGGGACTGTGTCCAGTGTGCCTACCTGGTTAATAAATTGTCGTCGTTGTTATTATTTTATTATTATTATTATCACCATCATCTGTGAAAATTTTTTTTTTATGTATTTTATTTTCTAGTTCAAATTTTCTTCATCGAATATTGACAGTTCCACCTGTGCTCCTTTGTGAACATGCTTTCTGTAGTTTTCAAGCAGAAGTTATGTCTAGATAGGACTCCTCATAGTTATTTATTTTATTTAGAATGTAGATTCAGTTTTGCTTAGATAAAGTGTGTATGGCATCCTTTCAAAGTTACAGTCTAAAATTTAAGTAATTACAGGAAGAAAATAGAAGTAAAATGGAAGAAAACAGGCATGAACAAAATATGCTAGGGTAGAAAAGAAAGGTGATTGTGACTACTGTAGGAGAAGTGAACTAAGGTAATTAAAATGCTGTTGGATGACAAAAAGGCTGATTAGTGATCATATTGGAAAATAAGATTATACACAAGGCTTTTTCTGTCTTTTTTTTAAACAAGATTATACAGAAGGCTTTTTCTGTCTTTTTTTAAATAAGATTATACAGAAGGCTTTTTTCTGTCATTTTAAACATGTATTTTTTACATCTAGTGTGCCGATATGTCATGACACAGTCCCTCCTTAAGTCCATAATCTTTAAGTGCCAACATATTTCAGTGGTTTGGCTGGTATTTTTTTTTTATCTCCCACTGGCCCAGAGTTGTCAAACCCCTCAACAAGTTGGTTCACTGGAGAAGAAGTGGCTCAGCAAGCCTCACTGCTGGTCAAGGTAGCTGTGTAGCTTGGTGGTTAACAGCCTTACCTGTTGACATGCATGTGTTACTTTCTATAGATCTGACCATTTAGTTTGTCCCCATCCCTGGTTCTTAGCAGCAACATCCACCCAGACCCACTTACTCTTCTGGGCCACAGTCACCACTGAGGGCTACAGAAAAAGACCCATCTCAGCTGGCACAGTCCCATTACCTCCAACTGAACCTTTAGTAAGGCAAGCAGGTAAGTCCTTGTCCTTCCTTCCTTTCTGCAAACTACACAACTGAGACAGTAATCATACTCAGATCACATGGGACAAAGTCAGACCTTTATCTCTCTACTCTAGCAGAGCTAGTGACAGTCAGTTCAACTTAAGGCAGTGCATGGCTTTCTGCAAGGTTCAAATTACTGTAAAAATGGTATTTATATAAATATATATGTATAAAAAAGAATTCACAAGACTGTAGTGCACTGGAATTAAGTGGAAACAGCTGAAATGAGACTGGGTGGGAGGATGGCATAATGGTTAAAGTGTTAACCTTGCAGATACAAGGTGCAGAGTTTGATTCTCACATGGGGTAATTGGCTAGGTTTAAAATGGCCCACAAGGACAGTTAGCCTAGTACTAATCTATGAACTAATCTATGAACCTTTGAATCTATAGAATGAATGTTTTTATTTGTTAATTACCTAAACTTGTGATGAACAGATGCCAGGCTCTCCTCTATGGGCCAAGTCGTTTTGTATTTTTCAAAATGAATTCTCCACACACATTGGGGGAAATTTAACAAAGCCTACACATTTTTTTTTCATGTAAGCATTGCACTGCACTGCTAACATGGCTGTGAACATTTTTAGATTCAGTAAGTGTTGCTGAGCGGCACGTATGAACACGCCAACACGGAAACTTCTATGGCACGCTAATCACCTCATAAGCAGATGGGTCATGATGGGAGTCTCACAGGCATCAGCATCCAGGGTACTCCACCAGATCCTGGATGCCATGCTACCACACGCCAGTGAGCACATATATTTTCCCCTCACCCCTGAAGTTAGGGCCAGCAATATGCAACACTTCTGCTGTGTAGCACACTACCCTAATGTAGTGGGTGCCAGAGATTGCACTCACACATTAAGACACCACCTGGTGAATAGGGTAGAATCTATGTCAACCACAAGGGGTATCACTCCATCAACTGCCAGGTTGTGTGCAATGCTCAGGGCATTATCATGAATGTGTGTGCTGGCAGCCCTGGCGGTTATCACAACTCCCATATCTGGCAAGCATCACAGCTGTACCAGATGTTTGCTAGGGAGGACATTCCACACTGCCATCTACTGGGGGATCCTAGCTACCCACTGAAACTGTGGATGATGACGACACCCATCAGAAATGCACACACACGCACCGAAGATTGCCATAATAAGGCAGACACACAAACTAGGAACATCATAGAGCATGTGTTTGGGTTGCTGAAGTCACTGTTCCAGTGGCTCACTATATCTGGTGGAGCCCTGTAGTACACTCCAGCCACATGTGCACATATGCTTACAGTATGTGCCATGCTCCACTATATGATCCTGCCTCTGTCTGACCACAACTCAGTAGCCAACTTGCAAGTAACAGAATAGTGTCACAATTTATTTTATATATATATATATATAGAGAGAGAGAGACAGAGTAGTCTCCATGCTTTTTTTATTTTATCTACTTATTCATTCATGTGATTATTTATATATTTATTGCTCCAACACAGCTGGTTACTGTAATCCATGCCATGGAGCTCATAGAAGAATCGTTAGTGCAAGCAGTTAGGGGAAGTGTAAGGAGGTGAAATCATGTGTCCCAGTATTGTGCCATTGTGACAGCTGTGGAAGGCTTTTTTGGAATGCCCTCCCCACTGTCCCTGTCCAGTTCTCATCATGAATTACATGTGCATATACCTCTATACTACTGTTCTTAACACTGAGCTTTCCTGGGCTTGGTTGGTGATTGCTACTCATCCCACACACTTATCACAATGTATGTTAACTTGCTACAATTTTAGTTACTTGTCATTGTGACTTATTGTTCAGTTCTAGCACTGTTAATGTGCAGGGTTTAATTCTCCTCATAAACATTATTTTATTAAAAGATGGTTAAAAGGTAACAAATTTAACAGTGCAAGTTACCAGGAATTGCTTTGGAATTTTGCATCATTTCTGGGAAGGTGATTGCATTAGCCTCCTCCATAAGTAGACCAAGGCAGAAACATACCATGTTAGTAGTTCATTGGGATATAGGTTATTGCATACATCTGGGTTTAAGAAAGGCAAACTTGCTAAGACCTTATATCAGACTGTACTATGTCCAGTGGTGATGGTAAATGTATATAAATTTAACCAGAATTATCTCAGTTTCTTTGCATCATCTTTTAGCTAGACTGATAACCTTGAGCTGGGCAGCACATACATACTCGTAAGGAGAAGACTTCACTGTGGATGCAAATTCAAAACTATATAAAACAATTCTCTCTTTATTCAGAATCCCTGTATGTTGTGCAGTCTGCATGTCTTTCCTCTGAGTTTGGGAGTTTTCTGCAGGTACTCTGGTTTCCTCCCACCGCCCAAAGGCATATAGCAGGCAGATTGCTGAATCTAAGTTGTCCCTAGATGTGTGTATGTGCTATGGAAGAAATGTCTGGCAATCTACTCCCTACTTGGCTAGTAAATTCCGTGAATAGATCCCTATTCTGATAAACATGTTAGGCCACAGAAGATGGCCCACGGAGCCATGAGGGAGCATGACTTAAAATATGGACACATTTGCATCTGGAGGAAGTAGGGTACACCTGAATATCCCTGGGCTCAAAACACCCAAGCTTACTAGACTGCTGGTTAGTAGCAGAGAATATGCTTTCTATGGTGAGTAGTGATGATATTTTCTGGCAGCTATATTAAACATTATTGCTGTACAGGAGGGGAAGGGAGGAAAACCTAGAGAAGAGATGCATTCACTCTGAAGGACTGGGAGGTTAGGGAAAATGGAGGAAGGGATTAACCCATGTAATAATAGCTTCCCAATCAAAATTTGGAGGGAATTGCTCAAGCTTGAATATAGTCTGTGTAAATGGGTAGAAGTGCTCATATGGGAAAGATGCAGAAGTAGCCAAATTGGAGAATGAAGTGAAAAATGCAGTGTCAGGAATTGCAGTGATGTAAAGTGTTACACAGAAAACTAAGTTTAGTTGAGCTGTTTAGGGATCATCTATACTTGGAAAGCATAGCAACCTGGTCATGGGCTGATGTAAATAAGCATGGTAGGCTCCTGGCATGTAAAGATAAGAAAGGGTGGCAAAAAACAGTTTATAATCTGCATACTTCGAGTCAAAGAAGCGGGCACTTATCCATCAGAAAGGTTGCAATGTGAAATTTATGGAATTTGCAAACAACTTTGTTTGGATATCATAGATAAAAATGGGGTTGGGAGGAAGAAGTCTCAGTACTATTAAAAAGAGCGAACCTACATAAGATCAAGACCAAGTAGTCAGAGCTTCTTCCTTCTTGTGTTACAGGTGCAGAGGTAAAAAGTGGTGTAAAGGCTATACTGAATGGAAAGGCCCCAGGGCCAGATGACCTAAATGCCAAGCTTTTTAAAACCTTCTCAGTTACAGTAGTACAACTTCTGTTCAACGTCTTCTTACTTTTCAAGTTGAGGAAAGAATCAGCTCTTCCGGTCTGACTGATGGGAGCACAGTTAACTAGTGTTGTATTTCTCTTGTTAATGTAGGTTTAACGTGTAGGTTAAAATTGTTGCAGATCAACTAAAAAAGCATGTTTCAAGCTTGAATAATGTATATACAAGCAGGGTGTTTAAATGAAATATCTAGCACTGTCCACCTAAAAAACACATATTTACTTGCAAGATCTGGAAAATGTACTGGAGCTAGTTACAGAGGCCATGATAAGACTTGCTTTTAAATCCATCCTCCAGGCTTTCCTGTGGAAGGTTAAGGAAAGATTGAACATCTTGGATTGTTTATTAGTTTAGAGAAAGGTTTATAAACAGCTTCCAAGGCATTTGTGTTTACTATTCGTTCCCCAAAGCCTGGGTGTCGGTGAACCTCTGAACAGATTCCTGAATATGGTTGACTGTGTTACAGGATGGATTATATTTCAAATGTTGACCAAAGCTTGTTTTTCACTGATGACTTTATTACACTGACTCAGAACGATATATAAGATCAGCCCCTTACCCTTATACTTTCACTACTGTCAGAGTTTGCTTCTATCCCAGGTTTGATAATCAGTTTGTCAAAAACAGAGCTGCTATCACAACAGCCATCAACTAGAGCCCTTAGAGATAAAGGAGATCTCTTGCCATTACAACGAAGTCCCTCTACACCTCTGTTCATTGGCATTTGGTTACACGATAGTAATGAGGTAATCGCAAATGTCAACTTAAAAATTACATGGGGCAGAGTTTTTTATGCATACACTGTTGTAAGAAGCTAAAGGTGTTGTTAATGTCCTGCACTGGAATTAGTACCTGCACACCTTTGTTTATTTGTTTCATTGTTTAAGTACCCCTAGAGGCAGTAAGTGTTTCAATATTGCATCTAATGGCTAAGGGTTTCATTTGAGAGAGTAAGTGTAAACAAGTATTGTCATTTTCAGCAGTTATCCTACCTGCATACATTTGACTGAGTATATGTGATTGGAAACTGTATGATCTGATGTTGTCAATCTTTATTTATTCTTGATGGATGGGACTTGATTCCAATTCTCGAAACTGGCTCGGCCTTTACAACAGCTCACAAGAACCAGAAACTCAAGCTAAGTCCTTAACCAGAATGCCCCTCTCTAGATTACCTCAGATCTCATTTGCTGCTCTTCTACGTGAGATGCGTCAGTCAAACACTCTCTTGAGCTAAATGTATTTTCATTATTTTTTACTTGAAACTTAGTAAAACCTTTCTATAATTTTCCTTATAATTTTCCTACTCAGTCAACTACTTGTTTTTCTTTTCTATCCTTCTTTATTTTTGTAGTGAGTGAGTGTATCTTCTACCTCTTTCCTTCTAGTATCTGTTCTACCATCATTGGTAGCTCTGTCCCTTTACGTCTACCTTTTGCTAGTTCTGGCCATTGTTGGTAGCCCTTTCCTCAACTCTTTCTTCATTCATTATGTGAGTGTAACTGTGAGGTTGTTGTTTCTGCATGTTGATAATTTTACTACTCAACATGGCAGATAAAAGTAAAGGGACGACAGGTTTTAAACAATGTCGTGATTGTGGTAGAAAATTGCCCAATTCTGACAGGCATTTGTTTTGTGCCTACTGCTTGGACCCGGCACATTTACAAGAGGATTGTGCTATATGTCAATCCTTTAGTCATCGGGCTCTTGTAGAAAGAAAGAAAGAATGAACAAACGCATTTTGAAAGGACTGATTAAGACTTTTTTTGATGAGACTGTTCATTTAGCCTAGGAAATCCAAATCTAAAGTGTCTTTACCTCCATCTTCCTCTTCCTCTAAGGCAGGGCATGGAAAGAAGAGGAGTCTGTTGGTGCCAGCATCACCTTTGGCTCCAGCACACAAGAGACCTAAATCATCAGTTCTCACGAGTTTTGCAGAACCGAAGTTAACTATCAAAATGCCTACAATACTGACTTTGGCACCGACTGTGGTGATCACTTCTGCACTGCAGGTTTCGGTGCCAACCATCACGGCACCAAATGTTCATGTGACTTCCTCTCTATCAGTGCCAGTCTCTTCTACAGTGCCATCTGAAATGTTGGAACCAATTCCTTCTGTGGTGCCGTCAGTAACTCTGGAACCAAGACTTATTTCAATTCCCAGGACTCGGTATTGCCCCTCAACAGATCCCTTTGTGGGACAGCTTCCCCCTCATCATTCTCTGTCAGTTCCTCTAGGAGTCTGATAGAGGTCAACATCATTAGATTGGTGGATCTGCTCCTCGTGGTTAGGAGTCTTACAGTCTCTTGCCAGGTTTCTTTCCCTTCTGGAGATGGGACTTTCTCTCCAAGGACTCCATCAGACATTCCTCGTCTAACCTCCACTTTAGAGTAGAGACCACAACTCCGATTTTCTCAGTTCCAGCTGTTTTGGTACTGATAACTTCTATGCCTTCAACTCCAGTGTCTGCCCAGAGTTCCTCAGTTTCATCAGAACCGACGGACTCCCAGAGTCATAGCTCCACCGTCTCATTTGTGGGCTCTTCCTCAGCTTCGACTTCAGTGGCAGTCTTCTCAGAGCGGGGTGGGACCATGGTTCTGAGCTTGTCCTTCCTGGTTCTGGGCTCCCATCCCTCCTTGAGGGGTCCTGCCTTCCAGGTCATGGAGAGGGCCTTGGCCTCTGTAGGTTTACAGCTGGTTATGTCTCAATCGGAGCACTTTCCTAAGACTCCTCCTTGTCCAGAGCTTCCTCCAACCTCCACGCCTGGACAGCGAGCATCGAAGCTCCAGGGCACACCTGCACAGGGCCTTACCTCTTCTGAGTCCTCCACAGAGATTTCTACTGAGGAGGTGCCCCGGAAGAGGATGTGTAAGAGAAAACACCTAGATTCCCCAGAGGAATCTGTCATGGAGGACACGGACCTTGATGACAGGGAGGGTTCCCAATGGTCAACCCCAGAGGATGTCTCCTTTGGAGACATTCTTGAAATATTAAAGCAAAGGCGTGGCTGGAAGCCCCAAGACCCATCATCAGAGGAGTCTGTGTACCTGCAAGCTTTCTGTGCTTGCCCATCTACCACTTGGGTGACCCTTCCTGCTGACGATCTTAAGTTGATCACACAGCAGGCATGGAAGGCCCTTGATTCTGTAGAGCCAATCCCCAGAAGACCAGATAAAATCCTTTCAGCACCAGAGGAAAATTAGCATTGGGCCAAGGGTTTAGTAGTAGATGCCATGGTGGTTGTGAGAGCCACCAGGAAGGAAGTAGCAGAAGAGAGTTCATTCCAATAACTGAGAGTCCAGGGTGATGGACAAGTTTGGGAAGCGAGTCTACACTTCTTCAACCTTTGCCTTATGGTCATTGAGAAGACTCCATTGACATCTGATCAAGGAGCTCTCAGATACCCTTGCAGGATCTCTATCTGAGGAGGTACAGGTTAAAGTAGCCTCCCACCTAACCATCCTCGATTCCATTTCTTCCTTGTCCATGAGACTGATTGCACATGCAGCTAAAGGGATGACTAGGGCAGCAGGTTCTGGTGTAGCCATAAGGAGACATGCTTGGATGTGCTTATATGAATTTGTGGAGCTATTTAAGTCTTCATTCATCAATGCTCCATTTGACGGATCATCCCTTTTGGGCCCCAAAGTCAAGGATACCTTGGCCAGGTGTGAAAAGGATGGAAAGACCTTATCAGCAGTGGGCGTACATTTTTCTGCTCCCCAATGCTGCTACTCCAGGAATCAGAGGCGTGGAAAAATGTGGTTCAAGAAAGCTCAAGGGCCTTTCCAGGACATGTGGCAATGGCTCCCCCCGGAGCAGAGGTGTAAGCTCCAATGGAAGACGCTGACCTCGAGGCAGAAATGGCCTGCAAAATCAGGGTTCCAGAGATTCCTTCTCAGAGCAACCCTTTCAGTGCTCCATAAAGGGAGGCCCGATTGCTTGCCTGTGGAGGTAGTAGGGGGAAGACTATCCTTGCACTCACTAGCCTGGCAAAAAATAACCAGATACTTTGGTGCAAAGGATCATTGCCAGAGGATACTACATTCCCTTCATTCTCACTCCAGGCATAGGCAGAAGTGTCCCCAATGTTCCACCCAATCTGAGGGATCAGGCAGCCCTGGAAATTCAAACGCTGCTAGGAAAAAGAGTCATCCAAGAAGTCCCACCAGACCAGATAGGATCTGAATTCTATTCAAGGTTCTTTTTGGTGCCACAAAAGACAGGGGACTGGAGACCAATTTTGGATCTCAGCCTTTTGAACAAGTTTGTTCAGCAGAAGAAATTCTGGATGGTCACGGTTCAGTCTGTTCTCCCCTTCTTAGGCAAAGATGACTGGATGTGCTCCATAGATCTCTAGGACATGTATTACCACATAAAAATGGACAAGAGCTCCAGGACATTCCTCCGCTTCTGGCTGCCTCATGAGTGGCATCTCAGACCCAGAGTGGTGAAAAAGATTTTCCGTTGCTGGGGCCAACCTTACTGCGATCTATTTGCATCACCCCTGAACAACAAGTGCAACAGCTACTTTGTTCTAATCCCTCCTCGGGGGAGATACCGAGAGATACTGTCCTTCACGATCGGCCCTCGGCACTACAGTATGCCTTTCCCCCATTCCACTAATACCTCATTTCTTGAAGAAAGCCATCAGGTTGAAGAGTAAGGTGATTCTCATTGCTCCATTCTGGCCTCAGCAAGATTGGTTCCCCTTTCTTTGGCCTCACATAATTCACCATCCATGGACTCTAGACCCAGATCCAGACCTTCTGTCCCATCCCCAGGGACTAGTTCATCCCAATCTGAAATACCTCAAGCTTACAGTTTGGTTTCTCCAATTCTATTGATCGCCACGTGAAATAGCCTATCCTCTCTGGTTCAGATAATTTTATTGGCTTCCCATAAACCTTCCACTAGGAAACTTTACCACAACAAGTGGAAAAGATTTTCTGTTTGGGTACAAGATAATGGTATTGACCCCTTTTCAGCCCAGGTAAAAAGGTTTTAGAATTCTTAACTACACTTTTCGAACAAGGAGCTTCTTCCTATACCATCAAAGTTCAATTAGTTGCTATTTACAACTTCCATAACGGTTTTGAAGAGCATTCTTTGATTTCACATAGGTTGTGTAAATTTTTTCTGAAAGAAACTTTGCAGTTAAAACCACATTATAAAGACCGTCTTGTCCCCTGGGATCTTAATATGGTTCTGCAGTCCTTGGTCCAGTCCCCTTTTGAGATGGCGGCTACTTGTGATTTGAAGTTCCTTTCATGGAAGACCTTTTGTCTGTAGCAGTTATGTCCTCCAGAAAAATTTCAGAGATTCATGAGTTTTTTTCAAAACCATCATATTTGACTTTCCATAAGGATAGGGTATCAATAAGAACGAACCCATCCTTCCTTCTTCCAAAAGTAGTATCAGAAGTTAACATTAATCAATCTATTGATTTACCAGTCTTCTTCCCTAATTTCTCTAACAGGGGAAAATATTGTTTACACTTACTAGATGTTGAAGGCAATTACGTTTTTATCTCAGCAGAACTAAGGAACGCAGAAAGTCGGACCAGCTATTTGTCTCCTCCTCAGGTCCATCCATGGATAAACCAGTTTCAAAGATCACTTTATCTAAGTGGTTAAGAGAATGTATAACATTTGTCTACAATAAGAAAAATCTTCATTTACCGGTACCAGTGAGGGTGCATTCTACAAGAGCAATAGCCACGTCTGCACTGTTTCACTCGAAGGCTTCCATGGATGAAGTATGTGCAGCAGCAACTTGGGCTACTCCACATACCTTTATCACTCATTACAGATTGGATCTGGTCTCCAGGGGAAGTGCGTCTTTTGGCTCTATGGCACTCAGGAATATCCTTCCATAAGGCCTCCCAAGATACAAGGTAGCTGGGGACTCTGTCCCATCCAGCAAGGGTAATTAAAGAGTGACATCATCAGATAAAGAAGTTATGTACTTACCATAACGTTCCATCTGTGTTGTCAGTATTCATTTATCCTTGACATCCTGCTCTCCTTCCCCCTCCTTCTGACTCCATAGAGGAATGGACTGCAGTCCTGGTTATCTATTATTTCATATATGACCTTGGACATAGCCTCTTCAATAGCTATAAGACTATTTTTCCTATCTTCCTTTATAGTTGCAAACTCAGTCTGAGGTGATCTATTGAGGGGCATTCTGGGTAGGGACTTAGCTCGATGGTTTTGGTTCTCGCGAGCTGTTATAATGGCCGAATCGGTTCCGAGAACTGGAACCAAGTCCCATCTGTCAAGCATAAATGAAAATCAACAACACAGGTGGGGCATTATGGTAAGTACATAACTTCTTTGTCAGGCTTTTTCATTGCAACAGCTCTGTTGCTGATGGCCAACCTTGTTCTTCTGTTTGGGTAGAGCTTTAGGCCGAGATTCTCCCAGCTGGCCTCCCCTGATCTGTAGAGTGGTATGTGGGTTTGTTACCACTACACAGCAAGTTATGGAGAAGTCTGGTACACAACTTCAGAGCACTTATAGACTCTGACAGGTTATTGGGGCCAGACTAGGAAAGGGGTTTTGTGGTTCATATTTAGGACTGTCCTGCTTTCAGCCTAGAGAATAAGCCAATGTAGAATGGACCAAGCTATGACAGGACAGAAGCATTAATTGGCTTGGAAATCTGACATGGATTATTTTATGTTTGGGATGGTTTGCACACAACATTATGCATTTGCATTTTGTGCCACTGATTATTTGATCCACTTTGCATTAAGTTCAGTATCAGGGGCTGTTTCATATGCAGATATATAGCAGAGATATGCACATGAATAAGGCTGTGAATATATTGCAGTTATACATCAGTATCAGGGCTGCTTCATATACAGATACATAGGAGAGGTGTACACATGATGAAAGCTCTGAGTATATTACGGTTATACATCAGTATCAGGGCTGTTTCATATGTAGATACATAGAGAGCTGCACATGATTAAGGCTGTGAATATATCACAGTTGTACATCAGTATCAGGGCTGCTTCATATGCAGATACATAAGAGAGGTTTACACATGATGAAAGCTCTGAGTATATGGTGAAAGCTCTGTGTATATTACGGTTATACATCAGTATCAGGGCTGTTTCATATGCAAATACATAGGAGAGGTATGCACATGATAAAAGTTGTAAGTATATTATGGTCATACATCAGTATCAGGGCTGATTCATATGCAGATACATAGGAGAGGTCTGCACATGGTGAAAGCTCTGAGTTTATTATGGTTATACATCAGCATCAGGGTTGTTTCATATGTAGATACATAGGAGAGGTATGCACATGGTGAAAGCTTTGAGTATATTATGGATGTTCTTCGTGTTTCACTGTTGCAGTCATCACACTTAGGTTATCTGTCTGCAGGTAGCCCTCAGTCAGCCCGAATACCAGAGACTTAGTATTTCTGCATCGGTTGTTGTCGCTCCAGGACTGACATCAGGTTGTCAGGGGTATAAAAACAGGCAGCCAACGCCATTACATCAGTCTTTCTTGCTGAGGAGCCCGAAGCAGAAGCAGTTCTCATGAGTGCCGGTTGGCCGCTACCTGAGTTTTCATTTCCGAATTGAATCATCCTGAAGTCTTCTAAAGCTAAGTGCCCTATTGGGGATCCTTTTTTCTTGCTCTAACCGATGTGAGAAAACGTTAACAATTGTCTCGCCTGTGGAAAGCAAATACCACACCGAGATTTCCATTCTTACTGCGTCACCTGTTTAAGCCCAGACCACGACGTTCCCCGCTGTCAGTTTTGTGCTTTGTTCAACGCCCAAACTATTCGTCGTCGGGCCCTTGTTGTCACTAAATACTTTTCCTCTCAATCCCTGTATTCCGAAATTGCTTTGGTAAGCCATCTGACTACCGATCTTCCAAAAAAACGTAAGGATAAATACAGAGACAGACCGCACAGGTCCAAAACTGCCGACAATGCTTCCATTAAGCTAGCCACCAGTTCGCCTGTACTCAATGAGGCGCTTTCACAGCCCCTGATGCCCGCTTCGATGAATCCGCAGGGCACTACCAAGACCTGTTCGGAGTCCGGTATGCTGCGAGACTCTTCTTTGACTACGGAACCTGCGGATGTCTCTACCTTGGAAGGGTCCGGAGCCGCTGAGCAGGCACCGGTTTCTGAGGAAGTTCATTGCATTACCAATACTTGACACAAACCGACAACTTCTTTCGCATCTTCAGTTTTGTCTGAAACTATTGAGTTTCTACGGCCAAGAGTACGAGCTATGCCTAAAAAAACGACGACCCAATCTATAGCACCTGCTTCCTTGCCACAATCTCACATGCTTAAAATGGCAGAAGACCTGATCATGCTGATTAGAGGAAGCCAGTCTTCACCTGCTAAGAGAAAGAGAGACCTGCCCCCAGCAGCTTTAACTGAACAAGAGTCTGATGGCTCTGACGTTTCTGAATATGAAGACATGCCTTTATGTGCTTATGAGGAATCAGATGCAGAGGAATCCATTCCCTCTGCTTCCCCTCCAGAGGATTTTTCTTTTGGTGAAACCCTTCATACTTTGAGAGCATTTCCACTGGGAATGCCAGGATTATCCTCAGTCCCAAAAGAGACTCAAAGAAATTTTAGATCTGCCACAACATAGACACTTAGCTATCCCTCCTGTTCTGGATGTTGTGGATGATTTCTTTATGGAATCCAGTCTGACTCCTGATACTTTACCCCCTGCTCCAAGGAAACCAGACAGGTACTACAGAGTCCCTGACTCTCACAAATTTCTTTTCAGAAATCCTACTGCTGACCCAGAGGTCATTTCCCAAGGGCCTAAAGGTATAAAAGCAACTACAGCTAAGAATCCCACCCCTTCGGACAGGGTTTCCCAAGCTTTAGACAGATGGGGTAAAAATGTATAAACCTCTGCAACTCTAACCATTAGGGCATTGAATTGCTAGTTTCACATGCTGAAATACCAGCAACATATTATGGAACTTATTAAGCAAAAATTATGTACCTTTGCTGACTGTGCCGAAAATAAAGAATTACAAGAGCTTATGCATTCTGCAAGCCAAATCAGCAAGCATACCTTGTAATGTGGGTTTGATGCCCTAGAAGCATCTTGCAGGGCAGCAGTCACTGGTTCTGTACTGAGAAGGTATGCTTGGCTTAAGGAACAGACCTTGCCAGACCATGTCGAATCAAAATTACTAGACGCTCCTTTGAATAAGGACAATTTGTTTGGCACCAAAGCAGAAGAGGTTCTAAAAAAGATGGAAGAAAAAGCTAAGTCTATCCAGGCAGTCAAAGATTTTTTGCAGGTGCAGCCTCCAAGATTCAGTAGGCATTGTCCCACGAAACATTGGTCCTTTCCAGCCCCCTCAAGGCCATCTCAAACTAGACCCAGGGGAAACAGACCCCCAGATTACAGTCTCAGGGTATGCAGAGATCTAAGCAATGGAGTACCTCCACTTCTAAAACAGGGAGTGCTAAGCCACCCCCTTACAGAAAGAATTCACAATGGCTTGTCAACTCCACTCCTCACCTCTGCCCAATTCCTCATGCCCCTAGGTGTAAAACTTACCCACCATGCAAAAAACTGGACCTCCATTACCAAAGACCGATGGGTCCTCAACGTTGTATCCCAGGGGTACAAATTTGACTTCCACACACTGCCAACCCCGAAAGGGTTCCTAGACCTTCCTCCAAACCAGTGGGCAGAGGCACAAAACCAAGTTCAATCCCTGCTCTTCATAAGGGCAATTCATCCTGTTCCTGCAGAATAGATAGGTCAAGGGTTTTATTCCAGACTTTTCCTGGTTCCTGGAAAAGAGGGCAATTAGTGCCCAATCCTAGATCTTTCCATTCTAAACACCTTCCTGGTGGTACCAAAATTCAAAATACTCACCCTTCAGCAGCTTCTTCCTATGCTGTCCAAAGAGGCCTTGTTAGCCACCCTATCTGAAGCCTATCTGAACATCCCTATCAAGGAATCTTACAGAAAATATCCATATTTCAGGGCAGGATCTATGCATTATCAGTTCTCTGCACTTCTCTTTGACTTATCCACTGCTCCCAGAGTCTTCACAAAATGCTTGGCTCCAGCCATTGCCTATTGCAAACAGAGAAAGATTCAAATATACCCTTACTTGGACGATTGCCTGATTCAGACAGACAATCAGGAGAAGCTGATGCAGCACCTGACATTTGTAAAGAACCTTCTAACCTCCCTGGGGTACACTATCAATGAAAAGAAATCAAAACTAGTCCCCAGTCAAAAGATTGTATTCCTGGGAGCAAGCCTGGACACAGCCTCCCAGATGGCATTCCTGACTTCAGAAAAACAAGCATATCTAACAGGCTACTTCACTCAAATGGCCACCAGAACCCAGCGATCTGCAAGGAAAATCCTGCAGGCTCTAGGGTTCATGGCCTCTTGCATTCTACTAATTCCATATACCAGACTGCATATGAGGAAACTTCAGTGGTACTTAAAATGTCTTTGGTGCCAACATTCTCAGGACCTGGAAACCATCATACCTATCTTACTTTGTCTATGGACAGAGTTTCTTTGGTGGGCAGCACGCCGCCCAGACCCTAACCACAGACGCATCAGACTATGCCTGGGAGGTGCATCTGGGGGACAAGTGCATTCAGGGCCACTAGAGCCCAAGTCAAATTCATCTGCACATCAACCAAAAAGAGATGGTAGCTGTTCAGCACACTCTGACAGCTTTCAGATCCCTACTCTCACCTGGACCCATGCTAATAAAAACAGACAACACCACAGTTATGTGGTACATCAACCAACAGAGGGGACCCACTCTTACCTCCTCTGCAGTCTAGCCATGACACTGTGGAACACAGCCTACTCTGCAGTCTAGCCATGACACTGTGGAACACAGCCTTGCAAATTCATATTCATCTGCAAGCTCAATTCCTGCCAGGCAAACAAAACTCTCTGGCAGATGACTTAAGCAGAAATCTCCTAGATCCACACGAGTGGCAATTACACCCCAGCACTTTCAGCCTGCTAACCTAGAAATTGGGGATACCGGAAATGGACCTCTTTGCCACCCCTACAATCACCAGATCAGCAAATTCTGCACCAGGACACCTCACAGCAGGGCATGGAAAGCGGATGCCCTATCCTTCCAGTGGGTAAACCTCTCAATCTATGTTTTTTCCCCTCTGCCTCTTCTTTCAAGAATACTACTCAAGATAAGACATGACAGACCAAGGGCAATCCTGGTTGCCCCAGACTGGCCACGCCAGCACTGGTACCCACTACTGCGTAGCCTTTCACCGGTGCCACCATGTCATCTACCTCAGATCCCAACCCTCCTCACTCAGCAGGAGGGACAGATCCTGCATCTGCAACTGCAAACCCTGAAACTTGCAGCCTGGCTTATTCCTTGAATTCTCCCCCAGTGACCAGCCTAAGCAAACAGGTATTGGACGTCATTCTGGAAGCCAGAAGACCCAGTACAAGGAAATCCTATGCTGATAAGTGGAGAAGGTATTGTTCCTGGATTCAATCTAAAGGAGTGGACACAGCTCTGCCATCCTTACCTCTAATCCTGGATTACCTAGCAGATCTACTCCACAGAGGCCTATGTTCTTCATTTTTCACTGTTGCAGTCATTACATTTGGGGTAATCTGCTGGCAGGTTGCCCTCAGTCGGCCTGATTAACAAAGTCTTGGGTCCTGCGTCGGTTGCTGTCCCTTCTTCCATGATATCAGGTCATCAGGGGTATAAAACATGCAGCTGACGCCATTACATCAGTCTTTCTTGCCGCGCGGTGCCCGAAGCAGAAGCAGTTTGCAAGTGCCTGTTGGCCGACACCTGAAATTTTCGTTTTCGAGTTTCAGAACCAAAGTCTTCAACTAAAAGCTAAGCACCCCGTTGGGGAAACTTTTTCTTGCTCCTTACCGATGTCAGTAAAAGTTAATAATTGCATTACTTGTGGGAAGCAAATACCTCATAAGGATTTTCATTTGTACTGTATTCCTTGCCTAGGCCCTGATCATAACGTACCTTGTTGTCAGTTTTGTGCTAGATTTAATCGACGCACTATTAAACGTCGGTATATTTTTGCTTCTAAATATTTTGACTCACGATTTAACTATCCAGAAATTACATCGGTTAGCAATCCGACTACCGGAATACCTAAAAAACGCAACAAAAAAGACAGAGACAGGCCGTCGAGGTCCAGAACTGGCGACGACTCTTCTCCTAAGCCAGTCGCTAGTTCGCCGGTACTCAGTGAGGTGCTTTCGTAGCCCCTGATGCCCGCTACTTTTGATTCACAGGCCTCTACTGAGACCCATTCGTAATCCGGTATGCCGCGAGATGCTTTAAGTATTGAACCCGTGGATGTCTCTACCTTAGATGGATCCTGAGCCGTTGTGCAGCTTCAGAGGATGTTTTCAGGCCTAAAGATTTGTATATTAAACCAATGCCATCTTCAAAACTAAGGCCAAAATCTACTTTTATGTCTAAAAAAATGACTCTTGGGCCATGTGTGCAGGCCCCTATGCCTAAAAAGCAAATGATCAAAATGGCTGAAGATTTAATTACCTTGATCAGGGGTAGCCAACCCCCTCCTGTTAAGAGGCCTAGGCAAGACATTGATTTTGAATCTTCTGATCAGGATTCTATTTCTTCTGATTCTTCTACTGAACAGAATTTATCTATACCTACTTATGTGGACTCTGATGCAGAAGATTCAATTCCTTCTCCTTCTCCCCCTGAGGATTTCTCTTTTGGAGAAACTTTACATACCTTAAGGGAACATTTCCACTGGGAAAGTCAGGATTTCTCTGAATCTAAAAAGAGACTTGGGGATTTTCTTCTTCTTCCTCAGCATAGGCCTTTGGCTATACCTCCTGTTCTAGACATTGTTAATGATGTTTTTTCAGAATCTAGTATGGCTCCTGATTCTCTGCCACCGGCTCCTAGTAAGCCAGACAGATACTACAGGGTTCCTGACTCCCAAAAATTCCTTTTCAAAAATCCTACTGCTGATCTTGAAACCATTTCTCAGGGTCCCAAGGGCATTAAGACCTTTACTGCTAAAAACCCTACCCCTTCTGATAGAGATTCCAGGGCGCTGGATGGATGGGGTAAGAAAGTTTACACGTCTGCAACCTTTGCAATCGCGGCTTTAAACTGTCAATTTCATATGCTTAAATATCAACAGCATATCATGGGGCTACTTAAACAGAAAATTTTGTTAATCGCTGACTGTGTGGAAAATAAAGATTTGCAGGATTTATTGCATTCAGCTGAACAAGTTGGAAAACATACTTTGCAATGTGGTTCTGATTCCTTGGAGGCCTCTTACAGGGCTGCTGTAACTGGATCTGTGCTAAGAAGGCATGCTTGGCTCAAAGAGCAAACTCTGCCTGACCATGTTAAAGCAAAATTGTTGGATGCTCCTTTACAACAGGACCGTCTCTTTGGTAATAAGGCTGAAGAAGTGTTAAAAAAGATGGAAGATAAAGCTAAATCTATGCAAACTCTGAAAGATTTCTTACAAGTGCAACCTCCAAGATTTAGTAGGCACTGGCCTACTAAGAACTCGTACTTTCCAGTCCCTTCGAGAGCCGCTCAAGTCAAATCCAGACATTTCAAAGGCTCCAGGTTTCAGTCACAAGGAACTTTTAGAGCAAAACAATGGGATGCCTCCACCTCCAAATCTGGAAACAGCAAGGCACCTCCCTATGGTAAACAGTCTCAATGACTTCCCTCTACAATCACCAAGCACTTACCTTTTAGCCACCCCTTTGGGGGGAAAAATGGCACTTCATGCACGAAACTGGCAACTTATTACCCAGGACAAATGGGTTTTAAATATAGTATCCCAGGGATACAGATTTCATTTCCACACGTTGCCAATCCCAAACAGATGGCCAGATCTGCCCCCAAATCAGTGGGCAGAGGCCCAGAAACAAGTTCTGTCCCTCATGAACATAGGGGCTATTCAGCCAGTACCAGAAGAGGAAAAGGGACAAGGTTTCTATTCAAGACTTTTCCTGGGTACCCAGAAAAGACAAATCATGGCATCCAATTCTGGACTTATCCACTCTAAACACATTTCTGGACATTCCAAAATTCAAGATGCTGACTCTTCAACAGTTACTACGTGTGCTAGGCAAAGATGCCTGGTTGGTAACTCTAGACTTAAAAGAGGCTTACCTGCATATCCCAGTCAGGAAATCTTGCAGAAGGTACCTCCGCTTCAAAGCAGGCTACTTGCATTACCAGTTCTCTGCACTGCCCTTTGGCTTATCTACTGTGCCCAGGGTCTTCACAAAGTGCCTGGCTCCAGTAATTGCATTTTGCAGGCAAAGAAATATTCAAATATATCCATACCTGGACGATTGTCTAATTCAGGCAGAAAACAAGGATCTTCTTCTAAAGCATGTGGCATTTGTAAAAAGGGTTCTAACTTGTCTAGGGTACACCATAAACGAAAAGAAATCACAACTGGTACCCTCTCAAAAAATTACATTCCTGGGTGCAAGCTTGAATACAACTGCCCAGATGACTTACCTTATGCCAGAAAAGTAAATTCAATTGGTGACTTACTTTAAACAGGTGGCCACAAAAACCCTGCTTATCTGCAAGACAAATTCTGCAAGCCTTGGGGTTCATGGCCTCCTGCATTCTTCTAATTCCATATGCAAGACTGCATATGAGGAAACTTCAGTGGTACTTAAAAAGTTTATGGAGTCAACATTGTCACAGCCTGGAAACAATGATTCCTATCATACCTTGCCTGCAACTAGAGTTCCTGTGGTGGGCAGAGGCCTGCCACCAAAACAAGGGACTGCCATTCACTCCACCCCTTGCCGCCCAAGCCCTAACTACAGATGCATCAGACTATGCTTGGGCTCATCTGACAGGAAAGTGCATTCAGGGCAAATGGAGCCCAAATCAAATGCACCTACATATCAATCAGAAAGAGATGCTAGCTGTACAGAATGCACTGACAGACTTCAAGGACTACCTTCATCCAGGACAACTAATGATAAAGACAGACAACTCCACAGTTATGTGGTACATAAACAAGCAGGGGGGTACACATTCCTACCCCCTTTGCAGACTAGCCATGGCATTGTGGAACACGGACTTTACCTACCAAATACAACTACAAGCTCAATTCCTGCCAGGAAAGCTAAATACTCTGGCAGATGAACTAAGCAGAAGTCTTATGGACCCACACAAATAGAAACTGTAACCCCAAGTTTTCAGCATGTTGACACACAAATGGGGGAGTCCAGACATAGATCTTTTTGCCTCACCCCAAAACTATCAGTTGGACAAATTCTGTACAAGAATTCATCACAAAAAAGATTGGAAAATGGATGCTCTGTCATTCAGCTGAAAAAACCTATCAGTCTATGCTTTTCCCCCTCTGCCTCTGCTCTCTAAAGTTCTACTAAATGTCAGACAGGACAAACCAAAAATTATTCTGATTGCTCCAGACTGGCCTCGCCAACACTGGTACCCACTCCTGCGCAATGTGTCACACCTTCCTCCGTGGCACCTGCCTCAGACACCTTACCTACTGTCTCAGCAGAACTACCAAATTCTGCAAACTCAGCACCAAACTTTGAATCTTGCAGCGTGGCTAATCAACTAATTTCACCCTTGTCATCCTTCAGCAAACCTGTGATGGATGTCATTTTGGAGGCTAGAAGGCCTAATACCAGAAAATCTTATGCTGACAAATGGAAAAGATTCTGTGCCTGGAACCAATCACAAGGAATAAGCACAGCAATGCCCAATATTCTTCAGATTCTGCAATATTTAACTGAGATGCTTCACAAGGGCCTATCTTTTTCTTCCATAAAAATCCATGGCTCAGCCATTTCAGCTCATTACAACACAGAACCTCCCCTCTTCTCTCATCCTCTGCTAAAGCAGTATCTCAGAGGGGCCAACAATTTAAGACCTCCCAGGAGAGCACCAACTCCTGCATGGGACCTCAATTTTGTTTTGGAAAAACTCACTCTCCCTCTTTTTGAGCCAGCTGCTACTGCGGACCTAAAAGTCTCTCCTGAAAAACAGCTTTCCTTTTAGCAGTCACTTCAGCTAGAAGGATTTCAGAATTACAGGCTCTTATGGCAGTGGAGCCTTTCATTATTTTTCATCCGGACAGGGTGGCTCTCAGGACCAATCCATCTTTCATGCCTAAGGTGGTATCCAGTGTGGCTCTTAATCAGACCATTCATCTGCCAACTTTCTTTCCCAATCCACAGAACAAGGGTGCGCAGATTCTGCATTCATTGGATGTACACAGACAACTTAGATTCTACTTAAACAGGACAAAATCTTTAAGAAAATCTGAACAACTATTGGTGGCATTTGCTGCAGGGGCAGAGGGAAAGGCTATTTCAAAGCAGACCATTTCCAAATGGATAAGCCATTGTATTTGTTTATGCTATATGCACCATGGTAAACCTATCCCCAAGGGGATCAGATCTCATTCCACCAGGGCTGCATCTGCTTCTGCAGCCTTTCTCAGAGGTGTTCCTACCAGAGACATTCTAGAAGCTGCTACCTGGAGCTCAGTTCATACGTTCACCAAACATTACCATTTACCTCTCTTCTCTAAATCCAGAGCTGGCTTTGCCACTGCTGTCCTGCAGGGCCTTATAGCTGCTCCTAATGCTGTATAAATCCATCCTCCCAGCCATAGCTTTAGGATTCTACCCAAATGTAATGACTGCAATAGTGAAACATGAAGAACATAGTACAGTTGTGTACACTTACCATAAATGTAGATGTTTGAGTGTATTCACTGTTGCAGTCCTGGTTACCCACCCTCCAGCCCCCTGTTTCTTCTTTTACTAGACCTCTCCTTTCTTTTACTATGCTTAAAAGCCTTTTTGGTGTATTTGCTTTTGTTTGGAGGTATATTTTTTGTGTTTTAACTTATATACATATACATATATCTGTATGAGATACACGTGTTCCATCGTCGTGACGGATGGTAGATCATTAAAAACCTAAAAAAAAAACCAAAAAACAAAAAACTCATAAACACTCTCTCAAAACACCTAAAAAACTAATATAAACACTACACTAAACAACACATACCTGCAAAGTACAAACAAAAACACATACACACAGCTATAACCGAAGTTTGCTGCTACCACCTACCTACCATACCTTACCTACACACCACACCACAACACAAACATAATAATTAAAACAAAACGACACCCCACAAACACACACACACACACAACACACAAAAAAAAAACTCCTACCAGCAACACTAACAACGACGACACACCTATCGACAACCCTGACCCAAACCCTACCCTCACAGTCAGTCACACTCACCTCACTCACTAACCCTAAACTACTAACCTACCACTTAAACCACCCTTAACCCCACTACTTCACACACTACTACACCGACCTGACCCTAACTCACCTCACCCCCCCATCCCCCACCCCCACAGCACACTTACCTTACTTTTAACTTACCTTACTCGCACTACTGCATACATACCCTACACCGCATACATACACATCCCTTTACAGCGTTTGGTGTCCGCTGGTGTCTGTTGACTGACTTTTTTTTTTTTTTTTCGCTTTTTCGCTTCTTGCCGGTGTGGGGCGGCGTTTCTTTTCGTTTTCTTTTTTTTTGCGTTTTCGCCTTTTGGCGGCGTTAATCCCCCATCTACCGCTGTCGTCGGAACAACATATGTCATAGGAACCCATATATATATATATATATATATATATACATATATATATATATATATATATATATGCATATATATATATATATATATATATATATATATATGTATATATATATATTGCTCCCCATTTGGGGGGTACCTGACATCTGGGGCAAGAAAAACTGATGTAATGGCGTTGGCTGCATGTTTTATACCCCTGACGACCTGATGTCATGGAAGAAGGGACAGCAACCAATGCAGGACCCAAGACTTTGTTAATCAGGCCGACTGAGAGCAACCTGCCAGCAGATTACCCAAATATAATGAATGCAACAGTGAATACACTCGAACATTTACATTTATGGTAAGTGTACACAACTGTACTTTCCTTCTCTTCCATTAAGATCCATGCATCTGCCATCTCGGCTCATTACAACACAGAGCCACCTCTCTTCTCACACACTCTCATCAAACAGTTCCTGAGAGGGGCCAACAATTTAAGGCCACCAAGGAGAGCACCCACCCCTGCTTGGGACCTTAACTTTGTACTGGAAAAGCTCACGCTCCCCCCCCTTTGAGCCTGCAGCGTTAGCAGAGTTAAAATTCCTCTCTTGGAAAACAGCCTTGCTTCTGGCCATCACTTCAGCTAGAAGAGTGTCTGAGCTACAAGCACTTATGGCTGTGGAACCCTTCATTATTTTTCATGCTGACAGGGTCTCCCTCAGAACTAACCCTACCTTTATGCCTAAAGTGGTGTCCAGTGTAGCTCTCAACCAATCTGTCTATTTGCCCAACCTTCTTTCCTAATCCTGAAAATAAAGGGGAAAGGATCCTGCACTCTTTAGATGTGCACAGACAACTCAGATTCTACCTTGACAGGATTAAGCCCTTCAGAAAATCTGACCAGCTACTACTCAGCTTTGCACTAGGGGCAGAGGGCAAGGCCATATCTAAACAAACTATTTCCAAATGGATAGCACACTGTATCCATTTCTGTTACAAACACCATGGGAAACCAACACCTCAGGGGGTCAGAACACATTCCACTAGGGCAACTTCTACCTCTACAGCATTCCTCAGGAGAGTCCCTACCAGGGATATTTGGAAGCTGCTACCTGGAGTTCTGTTCATACCCTCACCAAAAATTACCACCTGCCTATCTTTTCCAAATCCAGGCTGGGTTTTGCAGCCACAGTCCTTCAGGGCATACTAGCCAGCCCCAACTCTTCTTGAATGCCTCCACCCATTCTTCAGCTTTGGGAATCAACCCACATGTGATGACTGCAACAGTGAAACACGAAGAACATAGTACAGTTGTGTACACTTAATGTAGATGTTCGAGTGTATTCACTGTTGTAGTCCTGGTTTCCCACCCTCCATCCCCCTTGTTTCTCTGTCTCTCCCTCTCCTTCTCTAAATTTATTACTCACCCCTTAGAGGGCTATTGGTATATCTGAAGTAGTTGACTTCATTTGATCAGCAACCTGTGGGTATCTGATCCAATTTTGATCCGAGCCGGCAGCTTTCCTAGCTAAAAGATCTGAGCTAGGAGTCTCTGGTATTCAGGCTGACTGAGGGCTACCTCCAGGCAGATAACCCAAGTGTGATGACTGCAACAGTGAATACACTCGAACATCTACATTTATGGTAAGTGCACACAGCTGTACTTTATACATCAGTGTCAGGGCTGTTTCATATGCAGATACATAGGAGAGGTATGCACATGATGAAAGCTGTAAGTATATTACGGTCATACATCAGTTTCAGGGCTGTTTCATATGCAGATACATAGGAGAGGTCTGCACATGAAAGCTGTGAGTATATTACGGTTATACATTAGTATCAGGGCTGTTTCATATGTAGATATATAGGAGAGGTCTGCACATGATGAAAGCTCTGAGTATATTATGGTTATACATCAGTTTCAGGGTTGTTACATATGCAGATACGTAGGAGAGGTCTGCACATAATGAAAGCTCTGAGTATATTATGGTTATACATCAGTGTCAGGACTGTTTCATATGCAGATACATAGGAGATGTAAGCACATGGTGAAAGCACTGAGTATATTACAGTTATACATCAGTATCAGGGCTGTTTCATACGTAGATACATAGGAGAGGTATGCACATGGTGAAGCTCTGAGTATGTTACAGTCATACATCAGTTTCAGGGCTGTTTCATATGCAGATACATAGGAGAGGTCTGCACATGAAAGCTGAGAGTATATTATGGTTGTACATCAGTATCAGGGCTGATTCATATGCAGATACATAGGAGAGGTATGCACATGATGAAAGCTATAAGTATATTAAGGTCATACATAAGTTTCAGGGCTGTTTCATATCCAGATACATAGGAGAGCTCTGCGCATGAAAGATGTGAGTATATTATGGTTGTACATCAGTATCACGGCTGATTCATATGCAGATACATAGGAGAGGTCTGCACATGGTGAAACCTGTGAGTATATTACTGTTGTACATCAGTATCACAGTTGTTTTATATGCAGATACATAGGAGAGGTATGCACATAAAAGCTATGAGTATATTACGGTTATACATAGTTGCTTGGTTGAACTTGCTGCTTGTAATCATCTTGCATGTACAGGGACATGGAGTAATTTATTTGCTTCATATGAATGTGTTTAATAGTTGTCTAACTTTAGAAAATAAATTTTTGTCATGTTGAATTGACAGTTGAAAATTTCAGGTTATTAAAGACTTTGAAAAAATCTAGAAAAATCTACACACAATATTTAACTAAAAAAAAGGTGTATCTAAATTGGTTTCTGTTATCATCAGTTTTATGCAAAAACTGTAATCAAAGTTTAATCCTGAAGGACTTCATTAGAGTTACTTCTGTGAGTGACTTGTTTTAGCTTAATTGCAGTGGTCCTGTAATGATTACCCCCATGTCTACATTCAGTGAGACTGAAGAATGCCAATATCGTACGTCACTAGCTTTGTATAAATTAAGATAAAGGGAGATTCTAATAGTGTTTAATATTGAAAGGCCACCAAGGTTATCCTTGGCGTTTTGATTGTGAGCAGATTACAGAGCACTGCAAAAAGTAATATGTGTAGTCTAGTGTAGAAAGTTTGAATTCTAGTTAGATTGCCAGATATGAAGAAATTCAAGGAAACTGGGTATTTAAAAAAGATGGAGGAATATGACATATAACATATCAGTTGTTGTAAGGGTTTGACACTAAATGTGACAGGCCAAAAAGAAAAAAAGTGATGATGTTGCTTTACTACACAGACTTACACAGCTGTATTGCTGGTCCTCAGAAATTAAAAATAATGTGAAGGCTACTTTAAAAAAAAAACAAGTGGAATTGTACTACTTAATGTGAAGGCTAGAATCTGCATAACGTCTATTAAAGTGCAAAATGCTTACTTTATTTGTTTGAGTCATAGCTGAAAGGTCTCGTGTCTTCTTCAATGTAGAGCATAATTTAAAATTAAGTTGACAGGTCACATGGAAACAAAAATTTGCTGCAGCCTTCAAACAACTTAGTGTTGATGTCACACCTGAGGCAGATGCTTGTATTTCAGCCAGCTTTCAGAATGTGTCTATTTTGTTTCCTTTCTTTAAATGTAATTTTACATGTTGGTCTGGGAGGTCCAGTGGTATGACAGCACTGTTTATTCTCAGTTATTGATCCCACATGTTAATTCTTGGCTGAACCCCCTTCTGTGTGGAGTGTGTATCATTCTCCCTCTCTTCATTTAGGTTTTCACAGGGGTCTGTGGTGCACTCTCTTCATTTAGGTTTTCACAGGGCTCTGTGGTGCACTCTCTTCATTTAGGTTTTCACAGGGCTCTGTGGTGCACTCTCTTCATTTAGGTTTTCACAGGGCTCTGTGGTGCACTCTCTTCATTTAGGTTTTCACAGGGCTCTGTGGTGCACTCTCTTCATTTAGGTTTTCACAGGGCTCTGTGGTGCACTCTCTTCATTTAGGTTTTCACAGGGGTCTGTGGTGCACTATCTTCATTTAGATTTTCACAGGGGTCTGTGGTGCACTCTCTTCATTTAGGTTTTCACAGGGGTCTGTGGTGCACTCTCTTCATTTAGGTTTTCACAGGGGTCTGTGGTGCACTCTCTTCATTTAGGTTTTCACAGGGGTCTGTGGTGCACTCTCTTCATTTAGGTTTTCACAGGGGTCTGTGGTGCACTATCTTCATTTAGGTTTTCACAGGGGTCTGTGGTGCACTCTCTTCATTTAGGTTTTCACAGGGGTCTGTGGTGCACTCTCTTCATTTAGGTTTTCACAGGGGTCTGTGGTGCACTCTCTTCATTTAGGTTTTCACAGGGCTCTGTGGTGCACTCTCTTCATTTAGGTTTTCACAAGGGTCTGTGGTGCACTCTCTTCATTTAGGTTTTCACAGGGGTCTGTGGGGCGCTTCCACGTTTCAAAGACTTTCTGGCAGAAGACTTGGTAGTGCTAAATTGTCCTTAGTTGTGAGTATGAATGTGTGTGTATGCCCTGTGGCATCCTGGCTTCCCATCCAGGGCCAGTTTGTGCTTTACACCTTTTGGTTACTGAACATTGTTGACCTCCAAAACTTCTGATATTGGTAAAGTGTGTGCAGAAAACATTTGGATGGAAGCATGGATTCTGTTCAAAACCTTCTTCTGGCTGTCTAGTTTCCCCAGTATTGCTGCTACCACATATTGATGAAGGCCTTCTTTGTGATGAGAGGTAGCTGGGGACCAGATGTTACCATGAATGATTCATAGTAATATTTTGGTTGCATCCATCCATCCATCCACAACCTCTTTTTCAGATTTTTGCACATGGGGTTGGGGTATCACTTCAACAGTGACAATCTTCCAGAGCCAAAGTTTACACCACCGAGTGGCTGGCTAACCTTGCCTCTGTTGTTCTTCCACACCACACACACACATGGACACTCATACCTGTGGCAATTTAGTGTGTCCAATCCACATTCTGCATGTCTTTGGAATGTGGGGGGAAACAGGAGCACTGGGGGAAACCCAGGGAACACAGGGAGGACAAGCAGACTTCACAGAGAAGGCACCCAAGCCAAGAATCAAACCAGGGAACCTCTTGCTGTGAGGTGACAATGCTATTCGTTGCACCACTGTGGTGCCCATATCTTTTTAATTAACCATCTTGGCTCTACTTTTCAGCAGCATCTGCAGCACTCCGTAAGTTCCTGCAGGCAATCTTTAATACTCACTCAATTATTCCAGAAGTGAGTAGCTCATGAGCTTCTGTTGGTCTGTCTGGTAAATGCCGTTTCCCCAGCTTTAGCCAGAAGCCCACCCTGCAGCATTGTAGTCAATGTCCACCACTGCAGTGGAAAATAACAACACTTAGCTTCTTCAGTCCTTCCATTCTACATCTGCTTTTATGGTGCCAAGATTACTAATGGATCCCAGATCACTATCAGTCAGATAGATATCCTGCCACTGCACCATCTGACCTTGAGTCTTTCTCATCTTAAAAAAAGAACACTGGTCACCTCATTCCAACACACTTAATTTTTCATTTTTCTACCACTGGTTGTTTAGTACTTCATTCTATGTTGATATATGGTTGCTGTTTTGATGTTACATTTTTTTCTGTTGTTGTTACAATATAGCTCCTCTGAATTTCTGACTATGTTTTATTGTTTTTCTGTGATTCGATATTAAATTTGGTGTCACTTGGAGAAAAGCTTAGCAAATCTGGGTCTATATTATAATCTTGAAGTTACGGAACATCGAATACAATATGGTCAACACCTATTATCGAAGATCCGTAACTTAAAAAAAAAATTGAAACTTCAAATACTTACCCTAACGGGTTTAAGCAGGGGGACAAGCCCCCTGCACCCTCACACCCCTCGCTACTTAAATATACCAACTCCGAGATCGCACTTTAACGTAATATGGTGCGGAAAGGGAAGATTTCCCTTTCCTGCACTGTAGCGCAATCTCGGAGTTGGTATATTTAAGTATCGGGGGTGGGGGCGCATGGGGGCTTGTCCCCCTGCCTACACTCGTTAGTTTTTTTTTTTTGTTCTAAATTTTTTTTTTATTATATTTCGATTGTTTAATGGTTCAATGCATAAAGTTCGATGTTTATGCATTCGATCCATTAAACAGTCGAGATTATAATATAGACCCAGCAAATCTTACTAGCCATCTGTAGCCACACTCTTGCAGACATCATCCATATGATAGTTTCCTTCTAGGCTGTAAGTTGCACTATTCTTATGCCTAAGTGCTAGAGATGGATCTGATATGTAAAGAAAAGCTGTAAATACTTTAAGTAGGGATGAAGGCTTAGCTACTGCTAAGCAGCACTTTTTCTCTGTTATAATTTTTTTAAGAGCATTGGCAGTGCTATTTATTTTATTTGCTTGCATGCATTGTTAACTGGGATAATTCGACTAAGCTGAAAGCCTTTTCAGCAGATGATGTGGAGCTCCAGACAACCATCAAACAAGAACATTACATAGTTCACAAAAGTAAGCCAAGCTTTGCTGAACCACAGAACAGTGGCACATCATACAGTGATACAAAACATATATACAAATGAGAACAATCTATAAGTGAGATACATTGCAATAAGATGATGAAACATTGAGACACTTTACATTCATTTTGTCTATATACTGATGTTTTATGCATCTGAATGTTATTCATATTGCATTTTTTATTGTTTTTCCTTAGTTATGTTTTTAGATGTGCCCCTACCTGCAATTAGATGGTCCTTTGTATAATGAAATACTGATCTTTACATGAGTATTATGCTCCTAAGAAGCTAATATATTTTCGCATTGTAGCCATGCTGTTAAACAGATTGATTTGGAATGCTTTTTAATAATGATAGTGACTGTGATTATTATTTTGTGGTGTACTGTTTTTACTTACTGCACTAACACAACCTCCTCATAATTGTATTAAGGTACAGTATTCTACTGGGGGGATAACATCAAGTTTGAGCCTCCCTCATACATTTTGATTTGTGTTTGTGTGGCTGATAAATTCAGACTAATCCCCTTGTACTAATTTTAACAGTTTAAGGTTGTAGGAAAAACCCACTTTAAGTTGAAGTCTTGTTTATGAACCTTAGTTTGTGTTTATGTAATTCTGAGCCTTTTTCTGTATCACCATGATTCAGTCACACGGACAAGAAGTCGAAAGAGGGACTCTATGATTAAGCAGAACTCTTACAGCTCTTATGATTAAGCAGAACTTTTGCAGCTCTATCAACTGCCCTCAGTAGTTAGATGAGGTAATTGTTTTGGCCCTGTAGTCTCAAAACAGCACAGGGACTCCCATACTTAGGGCATAAATGAACCTGGGTGATGCAGAACAGAGAGAGGCAGAGACAGAACCACCTGCTGCTAGGCTAAGGCATACATTTATTTTCTGTATTTTTATGCAGTAACTATTATATAACTATTACTAATTGAATTTAAAGTAAGCTTTATCAAAGTAGCTGTGGCTTTACAGTAACATAAGTAAAAAAACTATTTTATGGGATTTTTTAAATTGCAAGCAGCAATACCAAGTTCAAAGAAGAATTTGTTGATGCTGATTAGGGAATGGGTGACCTGTAGATCACACGCTGATTGGAGAACAAACATTCTCCACCAGGGTGTTAATCTGCAGATAACGCCTGCTGAAAAATGAGTCCGCCACTTCACAACAGCATATCAAGCTGCTGTAAGTTAGCTAACGGTCGCCATTATTTTACGCTTACTAAGCAGTGCGTTTGCTGTTTATTGAGAGTAAAATTAAAAAAAAATTTTAAATAAAAAAATGTGTGTATGTTTATGTCTGTGTGTGAATGTGTATGCATGTATGAGAGAGAGAGAGAGATCGAGCTATAATTTTACACTCGCTAAGCAGCTCTTTTGCTGTTTAGTGAGTGTAAAAATAAATGAAACCGAAAAAGGTTTGTGTGTGTCTGCATATGAGTGAATGGATACATGAAAGCATAAGAGACTGTGTGTGTATGCTTCTATCTGCCTGTGGGAGTGAATGCACGCCTGCATGCATGAAAGAGTAAAAGTGACTGAGCCGTCACAACAGCAGCAGGTTTGCATACCTCTTGACCTCTTGGTTCACGATATCTGGATGAATTCTAAAATAAAGAGTGAATGCAGCCTCAAAATAGAAACAGATTTTGAATAGTGCTGTTGTAAAATCACTGAGTTACTTGAATAGTAGTATTTGTGTTAGCATGCATTTTCTGAAGTGCAAGTGTGAGTGAGTGAGTGAGATCTACCACTGGCAGCAGCAGTAGAGAGATCGACATCTTAGCTGAAGAAATCTGGATAAAGCCTACAGTAAAGGGAGGAACAAAGACTCAAAAATATAACCGATTTTAATTATTGCTGTTATAAAATTACAAAGTTGCTTAGTGACAGGATTTGCGTTAGCATGCATTTATTGAAGGAAATAGTGTGAAACTCAAATGTACGTCATTATTTAGTGACTATAACCCCCAATGACTGACACCAAACCAAAAAGGAACCAAAAAAAAAAAGTAAATAACCGGATATTTTAAAAAATGCTATATTTTGGATGTAAAATGCTTCCTCCAACACTATTTACATATACTACAACAAGTTTGAAACATTAGGCAGAGGAACTGTTTTGCATCAAAAATATACAAAAAATAAATAAGTAAAACAACAATTTCATAGACAGCGCAAGTGCAATAATGCCCTCCAGGGTTCATAGATGTGTACTAGGCTAATGGCCCTGGGGCTTTTACAAGCCTAGCCCATAGAAATGCCCTGGCATTGTGTCCCCCGTCATTAGTTCCCAGTGCCTCTGTCAAGTAGAGCCACTGGAGTGATCCACGGGGTGAACTTTCTATTACCTATCCACTCATCAAGGTTTTGCTTGGAGGGCTAGTGAGGTGCTCTGCTTTACATGTATTGGAAGTCTATTCCAGAGCATTGGTAGTCTCTGGGTTATAAACCTGTCCCTCCAGCATGTTCTGCTGATTGTGGTAATGAGGTTGAGGTCTCTGAAGCGTGTAGTGCAGAGGGATTGCGATTTCTTTAGATGCAGCATTTCTAACAGAGCTAGGTCAGACATGGCTTTGTAAGTCAAGCAGAGATTGCCTCTTAGTAGACGATATGAGACAGAGAATAGCTGGAGTTTTTTGAGTCTGTCTATGTAGGACATGTGTTTAAGGGCTAGAATCCTCTTCATGAGGTACTTTTATGGCCTCTCCAACTGTTGTAGGTGTCTAGTGAGGTACATGCCAAATGGGGCATTATACTCTATGACTGGTCTAATGAGGGAAGAGTAGAGAGAGATGATGACCTCTTTCCTCCTGGATGTAAAACCCTTGGTAATGAGATGTACCACATAGAAGGACTTTCTCACCACAGTGGCAATGTGGTGGTCGAAGGAGAGGTTGCTGTCAACCTGCGTCTCCAGATCTCTTATAATGCCTTCAGTGTTCAGTGGGTTACCATCGATGTGGTAATTAGTAGGAACTGAGTTTTTCCCAAAGGGGATGACTATGCATGTTTTGGCATTAAGCTTAAGGCCATGGTTTCAACACCAGTCATTCGTCTCTGTGAAGCCTTTCTGTAGGATGTCTGCATCACTTGGGGAACTAATAATGGCTTCCAGCTTGCAGTCGTCTGTGAATTTGGTCAGCCAGAGTCCCTCTGTGTTGGCCTGGACTTCTGAGAAGTAGATGCCAAACAGGAGAGGACCCAGGACCAATACCTGTGGGGCTCCACTTGTGACTGGTCAGCAGCCTGACTTGGAGTCAGTTACTTTCACACTGTGGGTTCTGTCTGTGAGCCAGTTTGCAACCCACCTAACCATATAGGGGATGATGCCTAGTTTGCTGAGTTTATCAATAATTCCTGAGTGAGGAATGGCAACTCGGCACCGTAAAAATCCACTGCCAGTCATGAGCGGACTGGAGTTCCGCTGTGGCGATCCCTAACCGGGAAAAGCCGAAAGTCAAAGTAGGATTGCAAGTAGCATAATGCTTAACAAAATGCATCATGTTAGTCCTCGGATGTACAAAACATTCATCTTTATTTATATAAGCACAGCTAGAGCAATTATAACAAAGGACATTACTGTGCTGCAGTAATGTTGGGTGTCTGGCATTCTTCTGGTATTGAGATTGGTCTTTTAAAGGGGAAGAGAGGGGTAAAGTTGGCACTGAATCTGTCAGCCAGTATGTTGGCAGTATCTGTTGGCTGATGGAGTGTGTTGTTATGGAAATAATGCCATTCCAGGGGTGTAGAGGCCCTGTTGGACATTATTGCTTGCTTGTTGACTCATGCTTGTAGTTGACTGTTGCATTTTAATAGCAGGAAGGGCAAGGAGACAAGTTCTTAGTTGTAAACAAGATAGTCTGTGAAAAATTGAGTTGATGCTACTCTGTTATGTATATGAATTGAATGAATTTCATTGATCAGAGATGGAATCAAGTATCAAGCTTTGTAACTTGTCTTTGTTACTTTGTAATAAATGCCCAGATAAATACATGCAACCATTCAACAGACAGAAAGAAACCAATCAAGAAAACAGGAAAATGTACTTGAAGTCAAAATCAAAATGAGTAGTATAAAATATTGACAAGAAACTATATAGAAATGTAAGCAAAATATTGTTAACACAGAAACAAAGATGTGACCAAATAATGTTGTTCTTGGATCTGTGTTACAATGGTGCAAACAAATATCATATCATCTCATCTAACAACTTGAAGTTTTAACTTAATCCCATAGCACAACTACCACTGAATAGTGTTAGGCTATGGCGATGTGAAATTTATGTGGAGTCGCTGAAGGTAATTTCAGCAAACGGAAAAAAAATCGAAAAACGTGTGCTAAAACTAAGTTTGACTAACATTACAATAATTTAACTAGCAATAATCCTCCAGACTTACATATACCAACTCCAGGATTGCAGAAAAGTGGAGAAAAAGGCAAACTCCACTATCTGTGAACAGTACTCATTCTTTTTGTCTTAGCTCAAAATACCTTTATCAAACTGTCATATTCCTGGGTATGAAGCATCATCATAACTCTTTATAAAACTAGCTTAAATAATTGTATAATGCACTGTAGTATTAACTGTATGACAAGCTGTGCTAAGATGAACCAGGGTGACACAGAATAAGTCATTATAGTCCTGCTATGTATACCTTTTATATTCTGCACAGCAGTGTATGGAATTTTTTTGCAACCCGGTGAACAACAAAATGTGGTGTCTTTGTTTGATTTAATGTGTTTTTTAAGCCTTGCTTTTGAGCACTAGTTGCACATACTTTATTTCCCACAGTTAACTTTTGTATTGCATGGGTCTGTAATAACAACATGCTGGCTGTTGAGTATGTGCAGCTATTACACACCCAGTGTTAGTACAGTTTGTTACAGTATTAGTTTGTTTTGCAGTCTCTTTAATGCTAGTATGTTTTTACTTTATACTTGTTTGCTAAAATTTCCCCTTAGAAAATACAAATAAATACATAACATCTCAGACGCTATAGCCAGTAACATACCACCCTAAAAAAGTACACTAACTAACATGCTTGGTAGTAGAACTGCATAGCGTTAATTTTGCATAATGGTATTTCATAGGTTCATAGGTGTGTACTAGGCTAATGGCCATGGAGCCTTTACAAACCTAGCCCATAGGATTACCCTGGCATTGTGCCACCCGACCTTAGTTCCCAGTGCCTCTGTCGAGTAAAGCCACTGGAGTGATCCCTGGGGTGAATTTTCGATTTCAAGACAACTGCAGAACATGGTAAAGTAATAACACATTGGAAAAGCAACAGAAATACAACACGTGTAATCACAGCATCAACGGTTTAATGATAAAGCTTTTGGATAAAATCCTTCGTCAGTATAATGAATTAACTTAAGGAATCATTTAAATAAACTAAAATAAACATATGACATCACACAGCCAATAAAATTATTTAAAAGGCAATCAGCATTTAAGCATAAAATCCAGTCATATTCCCTAACCTACAGTTTATTGTTCATATCTCTACCTCTTAGGTCTCTAAAAACCACATCCAAAACCCTAAAAGAAAAATTGTGGGCATCACCATTTTCACTTATATGCTGAGCCAAAGCATTTGTACAAATCCCTGTACGTATCTCTGATCTATGTTCTACCATCCTATCCCTCATTATAACACAGAACCGCCCCTCGTCTCTCATCCACTGCTCAAGCAGTTCCTCAGAGGGGCCAAAAATTTGAGACCACCCAGGAGAGCTCCAACCCCAGCCTGGGACCTTAACTTTGTCTTGGACAAAATTCACTCTACCTCCTTTCGAGCCAGCTGCTACTGCAGACTTAAAATTTCTTTCTTGGAAAACAGCTTTCCATTTAGCAAGCTAAAAGGTTATCTGAATTACAGGCCCTTATGGCAGTGGAGCCTTTCATCATCTTTCATGCGGACAGGGTGTCCCTAAGAACCAATCCATCCTTCATGCCCAAGGTGGTATCCAGTGTGGCTCTTAATCAGTCCATTCATTTGCCAACCTTCTTTCCCAATCCACAGAATAAAAGGGAACGTATACTGCATTCCTTAGACGTGCACAGCCAACTTAGATTCTACTTGGACAGGACTAAACCTCAAAAGAAATCTGAACAACTGCTGGTGGCATTTGCTGCAGGGGCAGAGGGGAGGCTATCTCAAAGCAAACCATTTCTAAATGGATAAGCCATTGCATTCATTAATGCTATAAGCACCATGGAAAACCTATCCCCACGGGATCAGACCTCACTCCACCAGGGCTGCATCTACCTCTACGGCCTTTCTCAGAGGCATCCCTACCAGGGACATCCTAGAAGCTGCTACCCGGAGTTCTGTACATACTTTCACCAAGCATTATCATTTGCCAATTTTCACTAAATCCAGAGCTGGCTTTGCCACTGCAGTCTTGCAGGGCCTTATAGCTGGCCCTAATGCTATCTAAATTCCTCCTCCCAGCCACAGCTTTGGGAATCTACTCAAATGTAATGACTGCAACAGTGAAACACGAAGAACATAGTACAGTTGTGTACACTTACCATAAATGTAGATGTTCAAGTGTATTCACTGTTGCAATCCTGGTTACCCTCCCTCCAGCCCCCTAACTTCTTTTGGCTATACCTCTACTTTCCTTTACTATGCTTAAAAGCCTTTTTGGTGTATTTGCTTTTTTGTTGGAGGTATATCTTTATACTTTTATATTTAATTGCTTCCCATTAGGGGGGCACCTGACGTCTGGGGCAAGAAAAGCTGATGTAATGGCGTCGGCTGCATGTTTTATACTCCTGACGACCTGATGTCATGGAAGAAGGGACAGCAACTGACACAGGACCCAAGACTTTGTTAATCAGGCCGACTGAGGGCTACCTGCAAGCAGATAACCCAAATGTAATGACTGCATCAGTGAGTACACTCGAACATCTACATTTATGGTAAGTGTACACAACTGTACTTTCTGTCATGCTTCCTCCAAGGCACCTATACAGCAGTTATTTGGAATACTCTGATACTGAAAAAATAGCAAATGGAAATGTAAGGACTATGATCCTTTTTAATGATGTATTAAATGTACAAAGCTTTGGTCTTTCTTCATCTAGCAGTAAGAGAACTTTTATTGGCGCTATTTCTTCAGGTGTAAACAATGCGTAATGCTCTTTTTAATATCCTGAGAATATCTGGCTTATCCACACAAATGCACATTGATTCATGTTTCACACCAATATCAATAATGTTCTTCTCCCATTAAGTTCGCTATAATTACTTCTTAATGGCTTGAAGGTTTCCATTTTCTGTAGTACGTACTCATTCATATTTCTGAGTGCTGTTGGTACTTTATTGAGAGCAGGTATCACTAACATAGCATCATGAATTAATTATGAACAATATTTTCCCAACAAAGTTCCTTAACCTGTAAATAAATAATCATAGTCACAAAGGATTTTGCTATTATGGCTCTATTCAGTATTTAAGTTGTCTCTAGAACTGTCCAATTATTCCTGAATGTGTACAAGAATGCATTTATTTTTGCTTTTACACTATGGATTTGTTTCACCATTCCTAGCAACTCATAAGTTAGACAGCCCCAGAATATTAGAATATTAACCCCTTCAAGTTTTGTGATTTGAAGTGGGATGTTGTAATAATTTTCATATTCACATCAGTTGCTTTTGAACCACTACCTTCACTTGATGCTTGGATATGTTAACAATGTGCACATAGCTCTCTCTTCTGTGCATTTAGGCCTAATGCTTCAAAAGTATATTTTAAAAATATTACACTCTTGCACCTGTGACTGATTTACATTAAATATTAGATTTAATTCTAAGCATTTCTTGCAAAAATTTGCTTTCGTGCTTCATTGCCTCTGATGTATTTCAAATGTCATTGTATTCACTTTAGTAGCATTTACAAATATCAGACTCATTTGAATGTGCTTTGCTTTCAATTTCCCTTTCACACATTTTTGCAAAATTATTCTTTCTACCACAACATCTGCAAAACTGATTAAATGTATAATGTCTGTTCTTGTCATGCTTGTGGCCACAACTTTTACATGAGCCATGGATTTCACTTGAAGCATAGTTATGTTCTTCTCATTGTCATTTTAAGATACTTTTACTTTTGAAATGCATTCTCTTTTGTATTATGTATTTCCATTTCCATAGTTAATTCCTTTAATTGTTCATTTGTGATTTCACTCGCACTGCATACATGTGCATACATACATACAAGTATTTCAGGCATGGGCATTAATGCCCTTCTAGCTTGCCAATATACCAAAACACTTGTTCCCAAAATAAGTGTCCGGCTGTTCTTAAAAATATCTAAACTAGTACTTGCTTTAATGTAATTTGGTAGTCTGTTCCATGCATCAGGTACTCTGCCAGAGAACCAATTAGTACACTTCTCATTTCTATAGAATCTCCTACATAGGTTGTCTGATGATTCTCTACTACGTTTTGATAACCCTAAACATTCCCAGATGTAGTTGTCTCTAAAGTCCCAATATGCCCAAATAAGATCTCCTCTTAGATATCTTGAGACACTGTACAAGTTTAGATATTTTAGTTTTTCATAATAACTTAAATTTTCACATTTTCACATCCATGGATGCCCTTGTTATATTACCACTGTACTCTTTCCATTTTATTCATGCTTGTTTTATTATAGAGTTTCCATGTTGTTGTTATTCCATAACCAAGTTTGGGTCTAATGTAACTAATAAACAATAACTTCATTATTTTTGATTTCCTAGACTTTATAAATCTTTATATAACCTATAGTTCTATAACTGTCATTAACCAATTGGTTGATTTGATTAGAACAACTCATAGCTGGATCTACCCATATACCGAGGTCCTTAAATGAGTCTACAGTTTCAATCACTGTGTGCTGTATTAAATATTCACCTTTCAATATTTGTGTCACAAATCTCACATGCTTAGCTTTTGATGTATTTATCAGCATATTATTCTCCTGTGCCCAAATGGTCAGTGTAGTTAAATTATTTTCAGACATGCCTTATCTGTAACACATAAAATCAGTTTACCCAATTTCAGGTCATCTGCATATAGAATGTAGAAAAAGGTCTGAAAGATACAATCTAAACAAGTAAGGGCCTAGGCCAGAGCCCTGTGGGAAATCCTGTGTCCATTTGCTGTATGATACTTGCCCTGTCCTATCTGTAAGCCATGCAGCTGTCCAACTTATCAAGAGTATATCAATACCTAGTTGTTTTAATTTATTGATCAGTGTTTGTGTACGACCTTGTCAAATGCTGAAGCTAAATCTATATAAGTTACATCAACAACTATTCATTCATTCAAAGCTGCTGTTATATTGTTATAGAACATCATGTTACAGGTGGTAATAGATCTGTTTTCAACACATGCATGCCGATATGTGGTTTCAAGTCCCAACCTGTCCAATTCTGGCAATAACCTATCCAAAATTACCTTCTCCATTATTTTTCCACAACATGAAAGTAGACTTAAGGGTTTATTTTACTATCGGTTTGTCCTACTCTCCTTTCTCTTAAAGACATATTTAATAAGCGCATGTCTCCAATCTTGTGGAATCTCCCCAAATTTATATGACCTAGTGAATAATAGATATAATGGTACCATAAGTTCTTGCTGAAGTGTTCTCAGGTCATTGTTATAAATTCCGTGTCCTCCCTGTGCTTTGTTTGGAACCAGTTTGCACAGTTCTGTTTCAGTATAATCTAATTTGATTCCATTATCTGAGATTACCTGGATATCACTAGGACAACTTATTGCCCCTTTTGCAGAGCCAAACTGTTTTGCTTAATATTTTTGTATATGTGTCTATAATCTGTTGTGTCTGAGAATACATCTGCACTTGACTTTGGTGGTCTATGCACTCCAATTATCATATGTTCCAGGGTTGTCTTTAATGTCACAGTTACACAGTCTATAGTATTGGTGTTATTACTGAACATGTAATAATCACAGGTCTCATAACTATCTTTAGTCTCTGCGATAACACCTCCACCTGATTTTTTTGTTAGAATGTCTGTTACAGTAAAAACACATACCCTGGCAGAACTGGTTTGCAGTCATTGTTCTTTAACCATGTTTCACAAACAATAACAATATCAAACTTGTGGGAACCTAGCAAATTTTCCAATAAAAAAAAAACTTTATTATTAATGCTCCTAGTATTAACATCCATCAGAGATGCATCAAATGCTGCGATCTGTGAACTGTTACATTTTTAACCTGTTAAAAATCCTGTGTAGTGTTTGTCAAATATTACAGCTTTTTTTTTTTTCTCAAAAATCTTTTTATTAAATTATGGAATATAACAAGACATCAACCAACAAACATTGTATATATAGTCAATTAGGAGTTGATTTAAGTTATACAACATTGTAAAAGCACATTTCAACTCATGAAAGTGAAAAAAAAAAAAATCAAAAACAACAACACAAAAACAAACTTTATATACAATATATACAAATGGTAACCAGGATGCAAATGATAGAATGAGACCACAATCATATGAGAAAATAAAGTAGAAGAATAAATAAATCCCACACTGTACAAAAGATAAAAGTTTATAATCTAATATTCATAATTAATAATAGAAAGGACCTTTTCTAAAACTTTATTATTTAAAGCCATTTTTTTAGGACTTTTCAGCATAGTTTTTTGTGCTGAAACGCATAAGTATGCCATTGCTCTAAAGGCATTCCAATTCAATTTAGTACGGTCAAGCCAATTTCTGGAAATGTAAAGTTTTATAAGAGAACAGATAAATATGAGTACATGTGTATCTGGTTTAGACAGATGTATCTTAGGTATGTGTAGAATTGCAGTCTCCCAGGAAAGAGTTGACTTGTGATACCCCATTTTCTGTAACCTTACTTTCAAGGAGGTCCAAAGTTTATGAGAGAATTGGCAATGCCAAAAATATGTAAGAGGTCAGCATTAGGAGAGAAGCAACAAGGGCAGGAAGGAGAGTTATTTGCATCAAATTTATTAAGTTTAGAGGGAGTATGATAAGCATTATTATTTATCATCAACTGAGTATAGAACAATTTCTTGAAAGGGAGTGTTCCAAAGTATTTCTAATGGCCAAGAGTTTTTGTTTCTCATTTAATTGAGGATTATGTTTGTCCCAGAAGTTAGAAAAGAGACATAATGAGTCTTGAATTAATTTGTTTATCAAATTATAAGATTTTGATAACCTTTTCTCAGGTAATAATAATGTTCTAATTACCGTATCAGTATTATTAAAATCTTGCTCCCTTGGGATTATATAAGCACAATTAGCCATAATTACATCTCTTAACTGCCAGAATTATAGTATATTTACAATTGACTTTCAGTGTAGTTCGAAGATTTGCCAAAGACAAATCTTTGTGTTTCAAAAGATCCCAAACATTCATATTCTTTATAAGGGGATATTTAGTTAAATTAAATGGTGCATTATCTAACTTTAAGTTAGGGTTCAGATGAAGTGGTTGTATTAGATGAAAAATATTATCAAATTTAATAAATTTTAATAAGTCCTGAAATGCTTTGATCTTATGTTTTAGAAAGTTTGAGATTTTAAGTGAATTCAAAATATCTAAGGAGATAAATGGAATGGCAACAGGGTTTATGTTTTTGGATAAAATATACTGATGCCATAACTTCATCCAAATTGGACATTGATTATAATGAATGATATTCAGTTTAGAAATGGACAGTAGTTTGCTAGCCGAAATAATTAAATAATAGAGATACAAATTTGGTAAACCTAAACCACCCCTATCTTTAGAAGTTGATAATTTAGAGTAAGAAATCCTAACTGTTTTAGGGAACCACAAACATTTAGCTAGTTCTTTGTTAACTTTATCGAAAAAAGATTTAGGAATGATTTGATCAGAAGAGTTGAATTGATAAAGAAATTTGGGAAGAATATTAATTTTAATAATTGCAGCTTTGGAAAGAAGTGATAAGTTCCCATCTACGCATGTCTAACATTATTGATGTCCATATTTTAAGTAAATTATTTTGAAATGAAGACAGATTATTATGATCTATATGTATACCCAGATATTTAACCCCAAAAGTAATATGAAAATAGCAGACTGGAAATAAATATGGTTTATGTGCCAGATGGTTTACAGGGAATATATAAGTCTTTTGGGAATTAATGTGATAGTCCGACTCTAGAGAAAATTTCTCAATGGAATTAATTATTTTTTTAAGATCTGTAATAGGAGTTTGAAAATATATAACTAAATCATCAGCAAAAGCAGAGAAAAGTAAATTATTGTTTAAAATCCTAGGAATCCTATGAAATGTGTTTTGTGCTAAGTATAAAAGTAATGGTTCTAAGTATAGATTAAAAAGAAAGGGAGATAAGGGGCATCCCTGTCTCGTGCCACTAGTAATCTTTATAGAATGTGATGTGGATCCATTAATATACAATTTGGTAAAGGATTCTTTGTAAAGGGTTTTGATACAATTAATATATGTGATGGGAAAATTAAAGCAGGACATTGTTTGAAAGAGGAAATCCCAACTCACTCTATCAAATGCCTTCGATGCATCAAGAATTAATGCATATATTGGGATGTTGTCATTTTTTGTAAGATGAATAATGGATTCCAAAGAGAGAGTGTTATCCCATACATGTCTGTGAGACATAAAACCTGCTTGTTGTGGGGAAATTATTGATGATAGAACCTTCTTCAATCTGTTGGCAAGAATAGAGGATAAAATCTTGATATCTAAATTAATTAATGAGATGGGTCTATAATTATGAGGGTCTGTTTTATCTTTGTTGTTTTTAAAATTAGAATAGTTTTTGAGGTGTTCCAATAAAGATCCGAAATGTCATTTATTTTTATGTAGTTATAAACTTTAAGAAGGAAGGGTGCAATTACTGACTTAAATAATTTAAAGAATTCAGAAGTAAAACCATCAGGACCTGGGGACTTACCAAGTTTGAGTCTATCAATTGATTCAGATATTTCAAGAAGACTTAATGGGGCCGAAAGAATACTTTGCTGATTTTCATTCAAAGTAGGAAATGTTATAGAACTAAGAAAACTGTTTATATGACAATTTACTAATAAATTAGAAGATTTTGAATAAAGATCAGTATATAGTAAAGTGAAGAGTTGCATAATTTCCTTGTCCGTGTTGTATAATTTATTTTTGAATTGTATGTATCCCATTTTGCCCCTATCAAAACTATTTTTAATTATTCTAGCTAGGGTTTTCAAAGGTACTTGAGCCCATTCAGAGTAGGTAACTAATAATCTTTGTTCCTGTATTGAAAGATTATTTTGATGTAATAAAATCAGATCTTTTTGAGAATTTATAATTTGTTTATAGACATCAGGATCAGAATTTAATCTATATTGATTCTCAAGAGACTGAATTCTTAGTTTTAACAATCTTTCTTTATTATTGAATTGTTTTTAAGGTATGAGGCCTTACCAATAAACATACTCCTTAACCTTGCCTTTACACGTCCATTGAATATCATAGGGAATAACTGTTGAGTCTAAGTTGTTTTCCATCTCTTGAATTATTTCTATACACAGTTTACTAACTTCTTTATTAGAGAGCAAGTTGTTATTCAAAGTCCAACAGTTCCGTTTGAATGCATAAGCAAATTTAAACTCGAGATTCAATTTTAATAAAATTCTAGAATGATCCGAAAGAAATCTGGGCTCAATAATAAAATCCAAAACTATTGTGTAAGAGAATTAGATAAGAGAAAGAAATCTAACCTTGACCAAGAATGATAACATTTTGAATAATAAGTGTATATATCTTTTTTCTTTGAGTATTTAATGTATTGTAAAGGGTCTATAAGGTTATAATCCATTATTAAATCTTCAAGAGCAGAAGATACTTGGTAATTATATGAAGAGGAAGAACTAGTTCGATCAATGTCAGGGTTAATTACAGCATTCCAGTCTCCGCCCACTATAACATAATGATCTTTGTAATAAGAGAGGATATTATATATTTGTAAAATAAACAAATGCTGATGGTTACAAGGACATAAATTTAGAACCAAAAGTGGTTTATCAAGATTGTATATATTAGAAGTAAAGTAGCACCATCTACCCTCCTTGTCATATTTTTCTTCAATTATAATCCCCTGAAATTTTTGTTTAATTATAATAGCCACCCCCCTGGAATTAGAAGTATCCCAGGCTATTATTTTTGGATCCATTTTTATTTTTATCCTTGTACCAATCATCTCTAGGTATATATGTTTCTTGTAAAAAACATATATGAGCTTGAGATTTATAGATTAAATGAAACAATAAAGATTTCTTGTCTTTATTTTGGATCCCTCTTACATTCCAGGAATCTATTGTTAACAGATTAACCATACGTCAATCTAAGGTCCATTAATATTGATGGAATAAACTAAATAAATTTATAAATAAAGAGAAGATGAAAGAAAGGAACAAACATAACTTAATTTTGTTAAAATGATTATTCTGAGTACAGATAAGTTTCAGTATAGGATTCATTGTAGTCTCATTTTCTTCCCTCTTCCCTAACCCAGTGCCTATCCACCTTAACTTAACGAAAGAAGGAAGACAAAAAAGTCTATACAAAAGAAGTAAGTACATGGTCACCCTTAACATCAAAATAAAAAAAAAGAAAATTATGTAAAGTCCTAAAAAGGACTATAAACAAGTTATCAAAACTAAACATATTTACATATCTATCAAAACACAAAATGCCCGGCATAAACATTCCCTATTCATCTGTATATTCACAAGCTCCTGTACAGGTAAATATGATTGCAATGAATGTAAATAAACCATGCTAAAACAGCATTATGATATGAATTTGTAAGGAGATATAGTGGAACATAAATATAGTTAATAAAACAATAATATGGCTAAACACTGATAATCATAAATGTATATGAAAAAAGGTTAAATGTATGTCATAAACCTTAAAAATATATGTAGTTTAATGAAATGGAGTATTGTCAGTTAAATATAAAATTGTAATATTTTTATGTTAATAATATATCTAAACAGTTAACACTAATTAATCTTCTTCACTTAGATTAAATTAATTAGTAAGGCTCTAGTAAATGTGGTGTCTAAATAGTAAGAATACTAACCAAACTAGTCTAAAGTCCTACTATAAAAATGACATCACGTGACATCTAAAATCCATTCAAAAATTAATAAAATATATAGCATGTTATTATAAAAATAAATGAGAGCCTCTTTATGTATCATGTTGTTCTTATATTCTATTATATATAAATTTATCATTCAGGTGTTTGAATCATACACATTAGAATTTATAACAAAGGCATCATATAGCCCTTAGCAACTATGTCTAAAAAATATAAATTCAAATAGTACAAGTGACATATAAATTCCTAAACTTGAATAAAAGACTTATTTGTTTATAATGAAGGATCAACAGCAAATAACGGACCCCTAGTTAGTTAATCACTATCCCAGGTTCAGTGTGAAACAGATAATAATAAAATAAAACACCTTTAAAATTATCTAGGCGCTAACTAGAATATATGAAACAATATAAACATGAATGCTTGACTCAATGCACGACATACTGAGGTAATGGAATATGTAAAGAGAAGTTAAATCAGAGTCAGGCAGATAAATAGCCTGCTTCACAGGCACAGAGGCAGCAAAGCCTCCACACGTCCGTGGAAGGCTTCCTGACCTTGTAACAAGCTTCTTGCAGTGAATAAATCAGAATAGCCATCATGAGCGAGAGAAAATAACTTACTTGCAAAACTTCATGATGGATTAATCAGTTGCAGTCAACTGCGCAGAGTCTTAGCGGTTGTCATCAGGTACAACAGTACGAAACCAGGAAGTCATTGTATTTAGTGATCAGAAAACACATTTAAAATTATGTGCCTAGAGCACTAACTAGAATATATAAAACAGTATAAAGATAAATGCTTGACTCAATGCACAACATACTGAGGTAATGGAACATGTAAAGGGAAGTTAATTCACAGTCAGGCTGATAAATAGCCTGCATCACAGGCACAGAGGCAGCAAAACCTCCGTACGTCCATGGGAAGCATCCTGACCTCGTAACAAACTTCTTGCAGTGGATAAATCAGAATAGCCATCCTGAGCAAGAGAAAATAACTTACTTGCAAAACTTCATGATGGATTAATCAGTTGGAGTCAACGGCGCAGAGTCTTAGCAGTTTTCATCAGGTACAACAGTACGAAACCAGGAAGACATTGTATTTAGTGATCGGAATATTCAGGGATTCAAATTACAGTTACCAATCACCTTAGAAGCAAGCAGTTAGGTTGCAGACAATGTAGTGGCACTCAGGATGATTTCAACAGGACGAACATGTCACAGTTTCCTTGGGAATCATAACGTCATCATGCAGGCAAAACAGGAGGGAAAATAATTTGAGACTATGAACAGAAAACAAAACAACAGAACTCTAACCAGGTTGGTGGCGCTACTTTAGCACGAGAGTCTAGAAGATTTTCCCTCCATTCTGTTTGGGTGATATTTCATACAGAAAACCATATATCCACATAAACAAACTATAATGGAGTTTCTCAAAAATTATGGCACCTACATATATTGGAATAAAGATGTTTAAGATATTATCATCTCTATAAACCAATAAAAACAGATATTACACACTATAAAGTCAGAGTGTTTATCCGTGTGGTAAAGCTTGTCATAACTTCTGTTATTTAAAGAATATTTACAATGTCATGTAAAATCACCAGTTAAATTCCAAAGTACTTACAATGGTTAGGAGAATTACTTTTGTATGACTGTGTCAGGAAGGATTTTGAATAATTTCAAAAATATATCCTTAGCTTCTTGAGGTTCTGAAGCCATATAACTTTTGTCATTATAACTAAAAGAAAGTGTGTTTGGATACCCCATTTGAAATTTTATTCCCCTTTTGATTAGGTCAGCACAATAAGGTGATAGTTTTTGTCTGTTCAGTTTTATTTGTGGGGGTAAATCCTGTGAAAAAGTCAGCTTGTATTTATTCCAGATGAGATATTTCTTACTCTTGGCTGCTTCTAAAATACTTTGAGTGTCCTGGTAATTTAGTAATCTTGTATAAATAATCCGAGGTAAAGTAGAGTCTTGTCTCTAGGGCTCTATGCGCTCTTTCAACAATTAAGGTGTTAGTAGTTGTCTCAAAGTTAAGTAATGCGTCAAATATTTGTTTAGTCACTGAAATTAAGTTTTGGTTTTCATAAGATTCCGGTAATCCTCTAATTATTATATTATTCCTGACTCCTTGCCTCTAAATCCAGTAATTTGGCTTGTATTTCTGTAATGAGAACATCTTTGGATTTTAAATCACGTTCTATGGAGTCTGCTCTTATTTCCATATCCAGATTTTTATTTTCAATTATGTCCATTCTGTCATTAATCTGTCTTAGAGTTTTACCAAAGTCAGTAAATTGTTCAGAAAAAGACTGAATAGCACTTTGAATGGGCTGTAGTGCCATTTTCAAATCATCTAAATGAAAATTGGAGTCATTTTATCTTTAGTACTTACTTTAATGTTCTCAGTAGCTTGTTTGGTGGTTCTTAATCTTTAGAGCCGGAGTCCTTTTCTGGAGAAAGCATAGAGGAGAATTTGGCCTTGGTTGTCTCCATGGAGTCAGAGTTGCCAGCCATGCCCAGAAAAGAGGTGTGAAAACAGGAATACTGACCCAGATAGGAGCTTCTATAGTGCACGTGTCCAGAGACTGTTGAGGCCAAAAGATAGTCTGAGGTAAAATAATATAAAAGTTGCACTTTTTCCAAAAATGAATAATCCCAGAATGAAGAAGATATACCAGAGATACTTTCTGTAGAAAAAACTGTGGAAAAAATTATCTTAAAAGTTATTAAAAATTGCTGGTAGTATCAGAGTATTGAGGAGCTCAGTGAATAGGGAGCAGTCTATCCGGCGACCATTTTCGTTATCCCAAATATTACAGCTTTAATAAGGTTAAGTCTGTATCTTTCATAACCTGTCATTTGTTTAATCATTTCTTAAGCCACAGATGATTGAATTTCTTTTTAAAAATAATGCAGATCACACAGTTACAGCAGTAACTCAGTTTATCAGCTTAGCAACATAAGCATCCGTAGTTTCTCTGGGATTTTCTGTTCTTATGAAGAACAAATGGTAGATAATAGTACGTTCTTACTTGGCTCGGAATAATACCTCAACATTGATCTGACTGCTGCTGTTTTGCTTTTTCATCCTCTTAAAAGTTGGCAAGTATTAAATACCTTCAAGGTGTCTTCCCCACCAATATGCACCAATGTGCCACATTGCACTTTATAGGATTTTCATCTGATATTCTCCATGACCAAGGTATGGAATGATTCTTGGAAGCAATGGTCCATGGGACTGGTTTGAGGGAGTGATACAATCAATTTGGTTTACCAATGTATGGAGATTGTGCTTGCAAATAATTTTGTCGGTTTTGAGGGCTAATATTATAGACAACAAAAAGGGGTCACCATGGACACTGCATCAGCACCCATTTTTGCCAACATGGTGCTGTGGACCTGGGAAATGAGCACTGTTTTTAAGTGTCCTTTTTTTCTGAGGTGGTTAGATACATAAGATACCTGGATGACATCTTCACCTTGTTGAAAGGAAGCCATGCTGACCTTGAAGAATTTGTGAGTGCTCTTTATCAATCTACTGATTTTTTGCAGTTCACTTCTGAGATCCGTGAGGATTCTGTTAATTTTTTGGATGCCTGTATATAGAAAAATAAGGAGATGAGCAGATATCAGTCCAACATTTATAGACAGCAGACTTTTGTAATACTTATTTACATTTCGGCAGCTTGCACCCATTATGACAGAAGAGGAATTTAGTGAAGGGGTAGCTGATTCATCTACGTAGGCTTGTCGTCAATGACCAAGTGTTTCAAAGTGAAGCCTGCTTTGTTAAACAGCTTTTTAGTGATCAGGGGTACCTGCTGGAGTTGTTGGACAATATTCATCATTGGGTCTCGGATCACAGGGACGCTAAATACAGAGCCCTCATATGACAGCCACTTCAAACAGCCTGGTAGAACTCATGGGAATTTGACCCAAAGTTTTGTGGCTGTGTATAAGAGGCATTTTCATTCATTCAAACAGGTTATTAATAACCTTTGGAGCGTGGTATTTGGCTCCTTTAGTATGACTGATCAACTGAGACAAGAATCATTGTTTATAAGAGCAGTAAAAATCTTGAGTTCATTTTTGAACACAACAGGGACTTATTCAGAATGCTGGGATGGGAAGATGTGGTACCTGCAGACAGTGCAGGATTAGTTTACAAGGCACATTTTCTTCTGTGGCTGGGTGCCCCAGATTATTATCCGTAAAAGGTAGATACAGTTGTGAAATGAAAGGGATAGTTTATGTGGCTTTTTGTTCTTCCTGCCCATTTTTTTATGTTGGTAAGACTTTTGGTCTCTTGAGAATAGGATTTACCAGCATTTATATGCAATCAAAATGAAGCATACAGTGAATGCTTTGTATAAGCATTCAGTAATGTGTAAAGAATTTAAGAAATTTATGTTTACTGTTTTGGAAAAAGTTCCTGTGCCTATTAGAGAAGGAGACTGGGAGGTGAGGTTGTAGCAACATGAACTTTATTGGCAGCTGCATCTGAATGCTGGGGTTTACCCTGGCTTGAATGATTTTATTTCTATCAAACCTACTTTGAAAGCTATTATGACTTGTTTTTATATTGAAAAGACTGACATTTTAAACTGATACATATTTATATATATATATATATATATATATATATATATATATATATATATATATATATATAAAACAGTTTCTTTATATCATGCTTTTTAAATAGAATGCATTTTTCTGTTTCACTAGCACTAGAACATTTAGTATGCGGTGGTGGTGCTGCGGTAGCGTTGTCGCCTCACAGTTAGACGTTGCCCGTTCGATTCTCAGTTAGAGTGCCTTCTGTGTGGCGACATGCATGAATGGGCGTTCCTTCGCTGAAGATTGTGCGTTAGGCCCGGCAAGCCAGTACGTAAAATTCTACTGCCAATCATTAGCGGACCGGAGTTCCGCTGTGGCGACCCCTAACCGGGAAAAGCCGAAAGGCACAAACTAGCACTAGAACATTTAAGCACTTTATTATGTCATGGTAAAGTTTATGCACTTTTTTAGCACTGACACTTTAAAAATGTTGGTGCTTTTGAGGCTTTCTAAATGTATCCAGGAAGTTCTGATGAAGTTTCTTTGATCCGGGAATGAAAGCACTAAAAACAAAACATTATTAAAAGTTTCCTGTGACATCTGGGCAACGTTTTTTGTTTCATATAATTTTATGTTAAAAAGTGCGATTCCACAGTCACTTTAAGTAGCATTTCTGACAAAAAATCTGTAATAGCGTCATAGCTCATTAAGTAGAGGCTCATAGATCCCGCATTGAAAAGATGATTAAATGTTTCAAGAAATAATGAAGTTATGGTAATTTGCTCAAAGTCCCATAAAATACTAGCAAGCAAGCATACTTTAATTAAGTAGCCAGCTATTGAAGATGCTGTAGGTCTGTATATGGTAAGAATGTGATTGGGATGCTTGCTGGTATGTTTAAAGTAGACGGTTAAGGAAGATGTTTATGAGATGATTATGGACTCTAGTTTGGGAAAAATAAATCTTCTTCTTCTTCTTCTTCTTTCGGCTTTTCCTGGTTAAGGGTCGACACAGCGGAACTCCGGTCCGCTAATGATTGGCAGTAGATTTTTACGGTGCAGCGGTGCCAGCTCAATGCCCAACATTCAACGAAGACACGCCCATTCAAGCATATCTTTTGAATGTCACTCGACCACGGGGAGGACATGCAGACTCCACACAGAAGGCGCTCCAGCTGAGAATCAAACAAGAGAACCTCTTGCTGTGAGGCGACAACACTACCGCTGCACCACCGTCAGAACCACAATTGTGGTCAGTTTGGCAGTATGTGCCATTCACTTATTCTGAATATGTTCTCTTGATTACTGAAGGAGACTGCTGTCTTAATATAATTGTTAGTTTGGAGGTAAAGTTAGTGGGTGGAAGTTTTTATTGTGGACAGGCATCATTTTACTGTCCTGAATGTGTAAGAGAAACAAAAAATGGTTGCTCTTAGTTGTAGTTGACTTGCTATCATGTGACACTTGGCTACCATGAATATATGTAATTGATACCGGGGACTGAGCACCCCAGTAGGAATATTAGTTTGCAGAGAAGGGTACGGTAACTGATGGAGGTTGGGGCCTATGAAATTATTTAAAAAAATTGCCCTGTAACCAATTACATGGGGACAAGCTTTACAAACTACTAGGCCATGTCAGGGAAACATTTCTGAACTAGAAATGCCCCAGAGATTCCTGATCAAGAAAACTAAAGGGTTTAAATCCTGAAAATTCACTGATCAATTATTACAACACTCCTTATACTTAGTAGTCGGCAGGATGTGCCAAGGTGTCCTGTATCCTGTTTTTCGAACCTTGAAAGTCCCACTACTTTTTTTTTTTTTCACAAAACTAAATACCAGCACTATTTATTTATTGATTGACATTTGACTAGAGGGAAAGTCCAATTTGGTAGGTACCCATTTTCAGAGGAGACCCGGGGAGAAAAGCTCCAAATTATTACAAACATATTTTAAGAACAATAATTTTACAGTCTTTAAAAATAATACAAGAAAATATGCATTATAATCCATGGTGGTGCAGCGGTAGCGTTGTTGCCTCACAGCAAGAGGTTCTCCCGTTCGATTCTCAGCTGGAGTGCGGGAGTGCCTTCTGTGTGGAGTCTGCATGTCCTCCCCGCAGTTGAGTGGGCATCCGAAAGACATGTGTAAATGGGCATGCCTTCACTGAAGGTTGAACGTCGAGCTGGCACCTCGGCGTTCATCAAAATCTACTGCCAGTCATTAGCGGACCGGAGTTCCGCTGTGGCGACCCCTAACCGGGAAAAGCCGAAAGACAACAACAACAAATTAGACATCATGTGACAACATTGGTCAAAAATAGATACAACATATATGACAATGATGTAATATTCAGAGGAATTTTAGCCAGTTTAGAGAAATTAGAGGCCCATAGATGCTGCATTAAAAAGATGATTGAGTGTACTTTCGTTATTAAGTAGCCAGTGTCAGTAAATCGTTTTTGGCCTATTATTTTAATACAAACAGGAATTGCAATATGAAGTGAGAGAAAAGCAGGCTTATGGTATATTTAGAGAGAAAGCTATGTGACAAATATTGATAGAAGTAAGGAAGTGAGTGAAGAAGGGAGAGTAAGGAGACATAGTGTATGAATAGGTATCTGTTCACATTTAGGGATATAATTTATCCTGGTCTTGAGCAAGAACAAGGCCAACTTTTGGCTAGGAAGTCTTTCAGAATGGTTTTGAAGGATATCATGGAGGTTATTGACCTGATGGATACAGGTAAGGAGTTCCAGGTCTTATGAGTACAGACAATGCCCAGCAGATATGATAGGTTTGTAGATAGGCGGGAGTTTTTGATCACTGGATTATAATGACTGACTGAAAACAGAGTTGTGTAGACAAGCACATGGATGCTGGATAATTTTATAGGTGGTAAGAAGCTGTGTATACGCTAGTTGATGGGGTACTTCTAATCAATTTAGGACTTTTAGTGCTACACAGAGGAAGGTTCTGAAAGAGGTATTTGCTGCAAATTTAGCAGCTTTGTTATAGCATTGCTCAGGTTTTGATTTTTTGTGATGTCTGAAGGTTAGTAAGGATTGGGAGCACCATAAAGAAGTGTGGGAAGGCGATAAATAGTGGCAAGTGTAGTTTTTGTTGTGTTGGTGAGAATGTTTTTGACTCTATAAATCGTCCCTAGTTTTTGGTGACTTTCATGCTACTTTGTATATGCAGATTGGAGTTAAGATTATTGTCCACTATCATCCCTATTAATTTGCTATGAGAAGTGACTTCAGTGGTTGTATTATCAAGAGAGGGACTTTAAATTTTATTTTTTTCCATGGGAGTGGGATTTGGGGAAAAAAAAAGTATGTTTTTTTTTTTTAAGGGTTGAGCATGAATTGTGATTTACGAAGGAGATTTGTGGAGAGTTTAGGGAGGAAATATGGGTAGGTTATTGGGACAAAGTTGGAGAGAGGTTGAGAGCTATTATTGAGTCATGGTAGGATGAGCGATAGCTCACTATAAGAAGAGAAGAGGACACACTGAGGAGTAGTATGATTAAATAAAGAGAACTGTATTTTATTGATCAGACATATTAGGTAAGTAGGAATCAAGAAGAAAATGAGAAGTTGGACAGCTGTAGGATATTTAATGAATGTCCTTCCATTTCAGTGTTGCAGTAATCATAACATGAGGGATCTCCTGCCTAGGTGACCTTAATGTATGCCATATGTCACACGTATAATGTAGGGCATAAAGGTGACATCCGAATGTACCATCCTCAGAACATCTTTGCCGCCAGTTCAAACACCATCTCTGATAATCGGTCTGATCGCCCAAGTCATTGCTGGTGTACCTATTCATATAAGTGCTCTGTTGGGGTTTTTTGCTTTTCTTTTGTTGTTTTTGATGTTCTTCATGTTTCACTGTTGCAGTCATCACACTTTGGTTATCCTGACAGGGGTAGCCCTCAGTCGGCCCGAATACCAGAGGCTAAGTATTTCTGTGTCAGTTGCTGTCACTCCAGGACTGACACCAGGTTGTCAGTTGTATAAAATCATGCAACTGACACCATTATATCAGTCTTTCTTGCCGAGGAGCCTGAAGCAGAAGCAGTTCGCACGAGTGGTGGTCGGCTGCTACCTGAGTTTTCATTTCCGAATTGAAGTTGAAGTCTTCTAAAGCTAAGTACTCCGTTGTTGATCCTTTTTTCTTGCTCTAACCGATGTCAGAAAAAGTTAACAATTGTCTCGCCTGTGGAAAGCAAATACCACACCGAAACTTCCATCCTGACCGCGTCACCTGTTTAGGCCCAGACCATGACGTCCCTCACTGTCGCTTTTGTGCTTTGTTCAATGCCAGAACTATACGTCATCTGCCCTTATTGTAGCTATATATTTTCACACTCAGTCCTCGAATTCCGATATGGCTTCGGTAAGCCATCCGACTACCGATCTTCCAAAAACACGTAAGGATAAAGACAGAGACAGACTGCACAGGTCCAGAACTGCCGATGATGCTTCTGTTAAGCAAGTTGTCAGTTCTCCGGTCCTCATTGATGCGCATTCGCAGCCCCTGATGCCCACTTCTGTGGATTCGCAGGCCGCTGAGACCCTTTCAGAGTCCGGTATGCTGCGAGACTCTTCTTCCACTAAGGATCCTGCAGATGTCTCTACCTTGGATGAGTCCAGAGCCGCTGAGCAGGCACCGGCTTCCGAGGAAGTTCTTTGCACTACCGATACTCGACACTAACTGACGACTTCTTTCACGTCTTCAGCTCTTTTCTAAAACTACCGAGTTTCTAAGGTCCAGGGTACAAACTACGCCCAAAAAAACAATGACCCAAGCTGAGGCACTTGCTTCCATGCCTCAGTCTCAAATGTGTAAATGGCGTAAGACCTTATTATGCTTATTAGGGGAAGCCAGGTTACCCCTTCTAAAAGAAAAAGAGACTTGTCCCCGGTAGTTTTATCTGAACAGGAGTCTGATGACTCTGATGCTTCTGAATATGAAGACATGCAACCCCTCTCTGCTTAGGAGGATTCTGATGCAGAGGAATCCATTCCTTCTGCCTCTCCACCCGAGGATTTTTCACTTGGTGAAACCCAACATACTTTAAGGGAGCATTTCCAGTGGGAATGTCAGGACTATTTTCAGTCAAAAAAGAGACTCCGGGAATTCTTAGATTTACCACAGCACAGACCTCCTGTCCTGGATGTTGTGGATGATGTTTTTCTGGAATCGAGTTTGATTCCTAACACCCTTCCTTTTGCTCCCAGGAAACCTGACAGGTACTACAGAGTCCCTGACTCTCACAAATTCCTTTTCAAAAATCCTACTGCTGACCCAGAGGTCTTCTTCTTAGGACCTAAAGGAATTAAAGCAACCTCAGCTAAGAATCCCACCCCTCAGACAGGGATTCCCGAGCTTTAGACAGATGGGGTAAAAAAGTATACACCTCTGCAACTATTGCTGTTAGAGCACTAAATTATCAGTTCCACATGCTGAAATAGCAGCATACCATGGAACTCCTCAAACAAAAAATATCTTCCTTTCCTGCTTGTGTAGCAAATAAAGAATTGCAAGAGCTTATACATTCTGCAAGCCAAGTTACTAAGCACACCTTGCAGTGTGGCTTTGATGCCCTAGAAGCATCTTGCAGGGCAGCAGTCACTGGTTCTGTCCTTAGAAGGCATGCTTGGTTTAAGGAACCGACCTTGCCAGACCATGTCAAATCAAAATTATTGGACGCACCATTGAACAAAGACAATTTGTTTGTCACCAAGGCAGAAGAGGTCTTAAAAAAGATGGAAGAAAAAGCTAAATCTATGCAGATAGTTAAAGACTTTTTACAGGTCCAGCCTCTGAGATGCAGTAGGCATTTCCCTTCTAAGCACTGGTCCTTTCCGGTCCCCTCCAGACCAGCTCAGCCCAGACCTAAGGGAAGCAGACCTTCCCAGACAGCAGAGATCAGAGTTTCTCCTCTTCAAAAACAGGGAGTGCTAAACCACCTCCTTATGTTAAGAACTCACAATAACGTTACACCTCCACCCCTTACCTCTGCCCAACTGCTTGTGCCTCTAGGAGGAAAACTCTCCTTCCATGCAAACAACTGGGCCTCTATTACCAACGACCGGTGGGTCCTCAACATAGTGTCCCAAAAGGGTTCCCAGATCTCCCACCAAACCAGTGGGCAGAGGCCAAAAAGCAAGTCCTTTCCCTGCTCTCCATGAGGGCAATACAGCATGTTCCTGCAGACCAGATAGCCCAAGGTTTCTATTCCAGATTCTTCCTGGTACCCAGAAAAGAGCGCCTGGTGCCCAATCCTTGATCTATCCAACACCTTTCTGGTGATACCAAAACTCAAAATCCTCACCCTCCAGCAGCTTCTTCCTATGCTTTCCAAGTATGCTTGGTTAGCCACCCTAGACCTAAAAGAGGCCTACCTACACATCCCAATCAGGGAATCTTGCAGGAAATATCTACGTTTCAGGGCAGGATCTATGCACTTTCAGTTCTCTGCACTTCTTTTTGGCTTATCCACTGCTCCGAGAGTTTTCACAAAATGCCTGGCTCCAGCCATTGCTTTTTGCAGACAAAGAAATATTCAAATTTACCCCTACTTAGACGATTGCCTGATTCAGGCAGACAGTCAGGAAAAGCTGTTACAGCACCTGACCTTTGTAAAGGACCGACTGACCTCCCTGGGGTATACTATCAACGAAAAGAAATAAAAAATAGTCCCCACACAAAAAATTGTATTCCTGGGAGCAAGCCTGGACACAGCATCCCAGATGGCATTATTTACTCCAGAAAAACAAACCTATCTGACAGGCTACTTCTCTCAATTAGCCACCAGAACCCAGTTATCCACAAGTAAAATCCTGCAAGCTCTTGGGTTCATGGCCTCCTGCATTCTACTCATTCCATATGCCAGACTGCGTATGAGGAAACTACAATGGTACCTAAAAAGCCTTTGGTGTCAACACTCTCAAGACCTGGAATCTATCATACCAAGGATACCCTGTCTAAGGAAAAATTTTCTTTGGTAGGCAGCAGCATGCAACCACAACAAGGGACTTCCCTTCTCACAACCCCACGCCACCCAGACCCTCACCACAGACGCATCAGACTATGCCTGGTGTGCACACCTGGATGGCAGGTGCATTCAGGGCCACTGGAGCCCAAATCAAATACATCTGCACATCAACCAAAAAGAGATGCTAGCTGTTCAGCATACCCTGACAGCTTTCAGACCCCTACTCTCCCCGGGGCCTCTACTGATCAAAACAGACAACACCACAGTGATGTGGTATATCAACAAGCAGGGAGGAACTCACTCTTATCCTCTCTGCAGGCTCGCCATAATCCTTTGGCACACAGCCTCAGCCATGTCAATACACCTGCTAGCACAATTCCTGCCAGGCTCCCTAAACTCTCTGGCAGACAATTTAAGCAGAAACCTGCCAATCCTTCACATGTGACAGCTAGACCACAGAACTTTCACTTTGTAACCCAGAAATGGGGCACCCCGAAGGTGGACCTCTTTGCCTCCCACGCCAATCATCAGCTCAGCAAATTCTGCACCAGGGAACCTCACAGCAAGGCCTGGAAAGTGGATGCTGTATCCTTCTAATGGGTAAACCTCTCAGTCTATGCATTTCCCCCTCTACCACTCATTAAAAGGGTACTGCTCAAAATAAGGGAGGAAAAACCAAGGGCAATACTGATTGCCCCAGACTGGCCATGCCAGCACTGATACACACTGCTGCGCAGCCTGTCACCCCTGCCACCATGGCACCTACCTCAGATCCCAACACTCCTGACACAGAAGAATGGAGAATTCATGCATCCTCAATTGCAGACCCTCAACCTGGCAGCCTGGCTTATTCCCTGACCTCTCCTCTAGCTGCCAGCCTAAGTAAACAAGTCCTAGATGTTATATGTGAGGCCAGATGCCCCAGCACTAGAAAATCCTATGCTGACAAGTAGAAAAGGTTTTGCACCTGGATCCAGGCTAATTTTGCACCTGGATCCAGGCTAAGGGAGCCGAAACAGCACAGCCCTCCCTACTTCTCATCCTGGATTACCTAGCAGACCTACTACACAGGGGTCTATCCTTCTCTTCTATTAAAAGTCATGCCTATGCCATCTCTACTCATTACAGCACAGAGCCATCGCTCTTCTCACATCCTCTCATCAAACAGTTCCTAAGAGGGGATAACAACTTAAGGCCACCCAGAAGAGCTCCTACCCCAGCTTGGGACCTTAACTTTGTTTTGGAAAAGCTCACCCTACCCCCCCCCCCCCAAACCTGCAACTTCAGCAGAGTTAAAATTCCTCTCTTGGAAAACAGCCTTGCTTCTGGCCATCACTTCAGCTAGAAAAGTTTCAGAGCTACAAGCACTCATGGCTGTAGAGCCCTTCATCATTTTCCATTCTGACAGGGTTTCCCTCAGGACTAACCCATCTTTCATGCCTAAAGTAGTGTCCAGTGTGGCTCTCAACCAATTCATTCATTTGCCCACCTTTTTCCCTAACCCACAAAACAAAGGGAAAAGGATTCTGAACAGTCTAGATGTGCACAGACAGCTCAGATTCTATCTGGATAGGACTAAATCTTTTAGAAATACTGACCAATTGCTAGTCAGCTTCGCAGCAGGGGCAGAGGGCAAGGCCATATCCAAATAAACAATCTCCAAATGGATAACACACTGCATCTATTTCTGCTACAAACAGCACGGGAAACCACCCCCAAAGGGGGTCAGGACGGATTCCACCTGGGCAACCTCCACCTCTCCAGTTTTACTCAGTGGGTCCCCACCAGGGACATCCTGGAGGCTGCAACATGGACTTCTGTTCATACCTTCACCACGCATTGCCACCTGCCTATCTTCTCCAAATCTAGGGCAGGCTTTGCCACCGCAGTCTTGCAGGGCATCCTAGCCAGCCCCCGGTCTTCTTGACTGCCTCCACCCTTTTCTTCAGTTTTGGGAATCAACCCAAGTGTGATGACTGCAACAGTGAAACACGAAGAACATAGTACCGTTGCTACACTTACCATAAATGTAGATGTTTGAGTGTATTCACTGTTGCAGTCCTGGTTTCCCACCCTCCATCCCCCTTGTCTCTCTCTCTCTCTGTTCCTCTCTCCTTACAGGGAAATTTTAGTATTTACTTTCTGCTGATGGTGGTCTTCCACCATAACCTAGCTCCCTATTTGGGGGCTCCTGACAGTTGAGGCAAGAAAAACTGATGTAATGGCATCGGCTGCCTGATTTTATACCACTGACGACCTGACGTCAGTCCTGGAGTGACAGCAACCGATGCAGAAATACTAAGCCTCTGGTATTTGGGCCGACTGAGGGCTACCCCTGCCAGGATAACCCAAGTGTGATGACCGCAACAGTGAATGCACTCGAACATCTACATTTATGGTAAGTGTACACAACTGTACTTTTTGCTGGTGGGTTTCATGTCATCCAGAAAGGTTAAATGGAGACAGATTCCCCATAAAGACCGTCACAAGCAGTGCTTATTTTGTTTAGGGGCTTCTCATGATCATTCATCCTGCAATATTTGTCAGGCTTTTGTGCCAAAGACATTATGCAGTTATCTGTCATCCCTTGCTATTTATTTAGAAAACCAGTATATCGAACTTTTAATGAAAGATGCTATGGAGGGCACTTCCTAGCATGAGGGTCAGCCGTCTTTGAAGAAGAAGGCCAAAAAAGTTTCGTTGGATTCTTAGGCTGTGCCTCCCATGTCTGACGTCTCTCTCAAGGCTGATGAAAGCCCAGAGGTTTGCCCAGTTCTTGGGCTGGATTACTCTGCCTTGATTGTTCATGGATCCGGTTGCTTGCACATCCTCTGAGGCCTTGCAGACATCCATTTTGGACATAGAGGGGGAGCCATGGCTGATTATCATTGAAGGATCTAGGAGAGTTCCTCAGATTCTGGTATGAGAGGAAGTCTTGATTACGATTATTGAGTATAGGCCACGTCAAAGCTTTCTGTGTTTCATGAGGCGGGCATCCATTTAAAAAAGAAGCAGAAGATTAAACATGTTTCTTCTACCCCCAAGGATCCTCAAAGTGATTGGCAGAATTTTACACAGGGCTTATTTAATGCACTTATGGCTTTGAAGTCTCCTCAGGGGGTCTCTGTTTCTCCTTGGTCATCTTCCCCTCTCAAGAAATCTAGGGATCAGAATTCCTGTGAAGAAGAGGAGGATTCGGATGAAAAATCCTTGGCCTATTCTACCCAGATTCCTTCCCCTCTAGAGTATGGTTCTGAGGAAGAGAGGAATCTTACTAGTCCTAGATCTCTTTTTGAGGAGATTTCTTTTGGGGATACCATTGCTAGGATGATAGAGTTCTTTAAATGGGATTGTTCCCAGGTATCTGAAGTGCAGAGGAGATATTATGAGCTCCTTCAAGTGGAGTCTACTAGATCCTCTACTGTTCCTCCTGTTTTGGGTGCTTTACTGGATGCTTTTTGTTCTGCTTCTCAGCCCCCTGCCCTAAGAAACCAGAGTGGTTTTATAAACTTCCTGTTGATTGTAAATTCCTTTACAAGTGACCATCTGATGACATTTTGTTGGTCTCTGTTGCATCTGATAAGCCTTTCAAATTACTGCCCTCGACAGCAGAACCATGGAAAGGCTGGGTAAGAAAGTTTATACTTCAGCCACCCTAGCCTTTCGGGCTGTTAAGTATCAGACTTATATGACCAAATATGTTTTGGCTCTCCTTTCTCAGGCTTGCCAGATTATTTCTGACCTTCCTGATTCTGAGGGTATGAATTCTGCCTTGTCTTTGTTGAGCGCTTCTTCCCCAGTAGCTCGCCATCAAGTGTAGCTATGATGCAGCAGATACTTCCTCTAGAGCTGCTGCTAATGGCTCAGTGTTGAGATATTCCTGGCTATGGCTTCATCCTCTGCTTGATGATATTAAGGCTAAGTTGATGGATGCTTCTCTGGACAACAAATGTTTGTTTGGTGCTGCTGCTGAATTGTTCAAGTCCCTGCAGGAGAAAGGCAAGGAGTTACAGGATGTGAAACATAATTTTGTTTCACTTGTGCCTAAGTTCTAAAGGAGCTATCTTATTAAGCCAGATTTTGTTGAAGCAGTCTCATCCTCCTCCTAAAGGTAAAAAAGGTGGTAGGAGAGCTCCCCCAGCTAAATCTACTCCGACTACTCCTGCTCAGAAGCTGAACTTTCCTAATAAACCAGGTGTTGTCTGATTACCAGACTCTTCCCAGCCACATTCCTGTTTCTCTTCACCTTTCTCTGTCTCTTCTTGTTTGGTTAAACATAACCAAAGATTATTGGGTTCTTTCTATTATTTACCAAGGGTATTTCATGGTTTGGAAATCTTTTCCCCCATTCATGAGCATTTCTCAGCCACCTCAAGAACAGTTATGCTTCTTTCCAGAGGTGCTTCAGGATCTTTGACTCGGGGAACTATTCAAGAGGTTCCACCTACTCAAGGGGGAAAGGATTTTATTCAAGAATGTTTTTGGTCCCCAGAAAAGAGGGTACTTGGAGACCCATTCTAGATCTTTCTCACCTGAATACTTTTCTGAAGGTTACTTTATTTCAAATATTATCCCTTCAGTCCTTGTTTCGTTTACTGCTTCCTCAGGCTTTTCTGATTTGTCTGCATCTCAAGGATGCTCATCTCCATGTCCTTATTCATCCCTTTTTCAGGAATTTTTTACATTTCTCTGTTGCTTCCTGGCATTTTCAGTTCTCTGCTTTGCCCTTTGGCCTCTCTATTGCCCCAAGGGTATTCAACAAATGCCTTGCTCCTGTGATTGATTTTTGCAGGATTCAAGGGAATCCAAGTATTTCCTTACTTGGACAATTTTCTGTTTCAGGCATCCTCACCAGAGATATCATCATCATCTTTCGGCTTTTCCCATTAGGGGTCGCCACAGCAGATCATCTCTTTCCATTTCTTCCTATCCTCTGCATCTTGCTCTGCACACCAACCGCCTGCATGTCCTCTCTCACCACACCCATAAACCTTATCTTAGGCCTTCCTCTTTTCCTCTTACCTGGCAGCTCCATCCTTAGCATCTTTTTCCCAATATACCCATCATCCCTCCTCAGCACATGTCCAAACCAACACAATCTCATCTCTTGCTTTGTCTCCAAACTGTCCAACATGAGCTGACCCTCTAATATACTGATTCCTAATCCTATCCATCCTAGTCACACGAGTGCAAATCTTAACATCTTTAACTCTGCCACATCCAGCTCTGACTCCTGCCTTTTTGTCAATGCCACTGTCTCCAACCCATATAACATAGCTGGTCTCAATACCCTCTTGTCGACCTTCCCTTTCACTCTTACTGGCACCCGTCTGTCACAAATCACTCCTGACACTCTTCTCCACCCATTCCACCCTGCCTGTACTCTCTTCTTCACCTCTCTTCCACATTCACCATTACTCTGAACTGTTGATCCCAAGTACTTAAACTTGTCCACCTTTACCAACTCTACTCCCTGCATCCTCACCATTCCTCTACCCTCCCTCTCATTTACACACATATATTCTGTCTTAGCCCTGCTGACCTTCATTCCTCTGCTCTCTAGAGCATATCTCCACCTCTCCAGAGTCTCCTCAACCTGATTCCTACTCTCACTACAGATCACAATGTCATCTGCAAACATCATAGTCCACTGGGCCTCCTGTCTGATCTCATCTGTCAACCTGTCCATCACCACTGCAAATAAGAAAGGGCTCAGAGCTGATCCTTGATGTAATCCCACCGCCACCTTAAATGGATCTGTCACTCCCACTGCAGTCCTCACCAATGTCACACTACCCTTGTACATATCCTGTACCATTCTTACATACTTCTCTGCCACTCCCGACTTCCTCATACAATACCACAACTCTTCTCTAGGCACCCTGTCATATGCTTTCTCCAAGTCTACAAAGACACAATGCAACTCCTTCTGACCTCTGTATTTCTCCAATAACACTCTCAGAGCAAACATTGCATCTGCAGTACTCTTTCCTGGCATCCTCACCAGAGATCCTGCTGCAAAATCTTCATTGTGACATTTCCCATTTGCAAAGCCTGGAGCTCACAGTAAACTTCAAAAAGTATTTTCTGACTCCTTCACAAGACCATGTTTTTCTAGGGTGCAAGATTCAAACGTTGCCTATGCTGACACCTCTGCCTCCTCCGAAAGTCTTGACTCTCATTTCCTTTTTCAAAATCTTTTCCCCCTGACCTCTCTCACAGCCAGGGAGTTTTTGAGAGCTCTGGGATTTATGGCATCCACCATCCCAATGGTTCCTCTAGCCAAACTTCATATGAGAAAATTTTGGTGGTTCCTGAAATCAGTTTGGCTCCAGCATGCACATCCTCTAGACTTTGTAGTTTAATTTCTTCCCTGAAGAAGGAACTTCTGTGATGGATTCAGCAGTTATCTCTAAACCCAGCGCTTCCCATTCATTCCCCTCTTCCATCTCAGGAACTGTTCACAGGTACCTCAAATGTGGGATGGGGAGCAGCTTTTGGCTCCCTAAAGGTGCAGGGGGTCTGGACTCCTTTCCAACAGAAGGAGCAATGTCAAAGAGATGAGAGCCCTTCTGCTGGCTGTTCAGGCTTTTCATCCTCTTTTCTACCTGGGACCTCTCAAAGTGTTTATAGACAACACCACAGTGATGTGTATGTAAATGAACAGGAGGCAACAAGATCTTATCTTTTTTTGCCAGTCCTGATATGGGAGCTTGCTGTCCAGTATCAAATTACTCTTCAGGCAGTTTACATTCTCTCAGGTCAAAATATTGTGGTAGACATTCTGAGCAGGTCCTTAACTCAGTCCCACGAATGGATGCTTCACAGGGAAGTGTTTCTGGACATTGTCCATCAGTGGGATACTCCTCAAATAGATCTATTTGCCTCCCCTCCGAACAGACAACTTCCTCTATTTTGTGCCAGAGTCCCAGGTGCTCTGGTGTGGAAGGTGGACGCCCTGTCTTTTTCTTGGAAGGGGATGTTTCTTTTTGCTTTCCCTCCCCTTCTCCTTATTCGAAAAGTCCTGTTTAAAATTCAACAGGAGTCTCCCAAACTCTTGTTGGTGACTCCATTTTGGCCAAAACAGCAGTGGGTTCCCTCTTCTTCTACATTTAGCCAAGGGCAGTCATCACAAGTTACCTCACAGGGTGGGCCTACTCAGGCAAAACAAGGGATCTCTTATCCATCTCCATTTGTCCACTTTTCAACTGACTCTGTGGGTGATAGGCTTTTGATTCCACATAGACGCCTTTTTTTCTGAAGATGTGCTTAGGGTCCTACAGGAGGCCAGGAAATCCTACTTATCCAAAGGGAAAAGGTTTTCTGTTTTGTGTCTTTCACGTAACCTGGTTCCATTTTCTGTGGATGTTCCTTTGGTTCTCTTTTATCTATGTGAATTGCTCAATGTTGGGTTGGCTTATTCTTCTGTTAAGGCCCACCTTATCAGCTCTCTCTGCTTGTGTCCCTTTATTTCCCCCCTTTAGGTTCTAGGTTTGAAGTTAAACAATTCCTTAAAGAAGTCCTTCATATTAGGCCTCCCAGGAAGCCTGTTTCTCCTCCCTGGAATCTTAATTTTGTTTTGGAGAAATTGACTTTGGTTCTTTTTGAGCCTTCAGCTTCCGTGCAACATTGCTCTTGGAAGACTGTTCCTTTGTTAGCCTTTACTTCTGCCATATGGGTGTCTGAGCTTCAAGCCCTTATGGCTTTTCCTCCTTTTGGTGTTTCTTAAGGACAGAATGTCCTTGTGTACTAATTCTTCTTTTATGTCCAAGGTGGTGAATGAGTTGTCCCTTAATCATTAGTTTGCTCAATTTTTTCCCTTTTCCACAATCTGCTAGTGAGAAGGTGCTGCACATGCTGGATGTGCATAGACCACTCAGAGTTTATATGGTTAAGACTAAAATTTATGAAATCTTTGCTTCCTTTCATCCCAGGTCTTTGAGATTGGCTATATCCAAGCAGATTATTTCTTCTTTGATTTCAAAAGCTATTTGTTTTTGTTATGTTTTTCATGGTAAGAGCATTCCTTCTTCTGAAAAGGCACATTCTACTAGAGCTGTGACTTCTTCTGGTGCTTTTTTCAAGGGTTTGTGTACTAACTCTATTATTGAGGCAGCTACCTGGACTTCTGTGAGTACTTTTACAAATCACTACAAGTTGGATGGGATTTCCAGAGCTAGAGCTGGTTTTGCTAGGGCATCTTTCATGGCTTCCTAGAGAGCTCTGCTGGACCTTCCTCCTCCCAGGTTTCTTCCTGAGCTTTGGCACTGTCCCTTGTGTTATGAATACTGCAATAGTGAAATGGAAGGACATAGTACAGTTGTGTAAAATCTTACCAAGATGTTCTTCTCTTCACTGTTGCAGCACTCACTCACTCACTCCCTCCTCCCCCCCGGTCCTTTTCTCTTCTGGATGTACTGGTCACCTTTTGGTTTTCCTTGAACTGGCATTCCTACTGGGTCTCTCAGTTCTGAGGATGGTATGTCCAGATGTCACTTTTATGCCCTGTGTTATGCAAGGAGCATAAGGGTGACTTACAGCATACCTGGAGACAGCCTAAAGGCTTTGGTGTACTGGCCGGAAGTCGGGCCGCCCTTGGCAAGGGATCCCTCATGTTATGAATAATGCAACAGTGAAGAGAAGGACTGCTATCATTATGGTAAGATTTTACACAGCTATACTTCATGGAGTCTGAAAGCTGGTAGGGGTAGGTAGGAAGGAAGTATTTTCTATGGAAGAAGAGAGTTAGGTTATCCTGGTATTTTCTGTTTTGCTAAGAAATAGAGGGGTTTGAATGGATAGAGCATGAGGATGTAGTTAAGATAGGAAGTAGTGAGGGTTTATTTGAGGAAAGTAGAAGTTAAAAAGTATAGTAATAGATAGGTACTATTGGGAGAGGTCTGAGTATGAAAAATATAGTGCAAAACAGTATAAGAGGGAGAAAGTTGTTGGGAATGATTCTAAATGTTAGATGAATGCTGCAAAATAGGAAAACAAAAATTTGATTGTTTGTATGATAGCAGTAAAGTTGTTTGGGGTGAATTAAGGAATCGATGCCCCAGGTGAAATATATATGTATGGAATTATAGTGGTAGAGTAAGGGGGTGGGCATTGGGAGTAGGGTAGGGAAGCGAAGAAGAGCGTAATGAGGACGAGAGTAGCAGACGTACCACCTTCTGGTCAATTATTACAGAGAGCAATCAGTTTATAGCCAAGGGAACTAAATCTACACCAGCAAATAAGCAAAGCTTACAGGAGACAAAGGTTCCTGCTTTATCTTATTTCCAGCCTGTGGAATAAGTTACCACTACAGGTCAAAAAAGTTAATTATCTTTAAGGATAGTCTTGACAACTGGATGGATAGACACAATTTTGTATTGGGATTGTCATGTACAGCCTTGCTTAGTTTGGAAGGTTAGCATTATAAAGTGCTTAAAAGAAGGCACAAACTTTTTATTAAGGAGGCAGAAACTTTTAAGTGCATCTGTTTAAAAGTGTATATGGATAGGCTTCTTATAGTTTTTTTGGCCACTTTCCTAGTATTGTTTCCTGTGTATAGTTTTAGATAAATTCCATTTAAATGTTTAACAGAACTTGCTATATAAGTAAATTCTTGGAATATGTCTATTTAGGTGTTTGGGGTATACAGTCAGCTGCTGTGACTCATCAAACTTACGACCATCCAGTCAGTACAATACTGTCTTGAAATTTTATCTGGCAGTGATAGTCCCTATTTGTAATAAGTTTCCAACTATTTATTTTATGGCTTCTAGTGTCACCAGTCATATTGGATACTGCTTTTTAAGAAGCTGTATGTTTTGTTCCACTACAATGGATGTAGCCTGAGCTTTTCTACGGTTGTACTTGTCTTTAACCCATACCTCTGGGAACTAATTAAAGATCAAGCCTAAATCCTGACTGTGCCTCCTAGTTCATCTACCCCATGTGCCTACCAGTTAATCATGGTATCTTGTGTATCTGTCACTGTCCCAACTTTATGCAAACCCTTTTCCAGAAAAAGCTGTCCATTGTTAGAACACACCTAGAATTCTTCTTCTTCTTTCGGCTTTTTCCCGGTTAGGGGTCGCCACAGCAGATCACCTGTCCGCTCATGATTGGCAGTGGAGTTTCCACAGAAGGCACACACACACACACACACACACTCGCACCTAGAGCCAATTTAGAGTGTTCAATCCACATACAGCATGTCTTTGGGATGTGGGAGGAAACCGGAGCACCCGGAGGAAACCCACGCGACCACAGGGAGGTCATGCAGACTCCGCACAGAAGGCACCCCAGCTGAGGATCGAACCAGAGAACCTCTTGCTGTGAGGCGGCAATGCTAACCACTGCACCACCGTGGCAGCCCAGGAAAGGATATTACATTTCACTTCAAAATCAAAATAAACAAAATCCATAGAAGTTTTGGCATTCAATCAATTCCTTACTTTACCCTGGCTCCAATAATAAACCTTGTCCTAATCCAGATAAAACACCCACTGAGATATCCTCACTCTTTAACTCTTATTTTTATTGACACCATATCTAACCACACTACCACCTTTCCACAAACTAACCTCAACCCACCAAGTCCATCTTCACCATACTCTACTATATCCTCTTCCCCTTACTTTTCACTCTCACCCATACCAACCTCCACAATAAAAAATCTCTTCCTTAAACTCAAACCCAATAATAATGCACCTGACAATTTACCTGCATCATTCCTACAGCTATCTGCCAGTACTATTGCCTATTCCATTAGCATATTCCTTAGTATAGCTATTTGGGAGTCACATGTACAGCATACCTGGAAAAAAGCATACATTCTACCTCTTCATAAGAGTGGCAAAAACTCTGACTTATCCAATTTCCGACCCATTGTCATTCTCTCTCCCATCTCAAAAATTTTAGAAAAATGTGTTCCTACTCAGCTTCTTAATTATCTAGTTCAAAGTCAAATTCTTTCTCCTGCTCAGCATGATTTTAGGCCAGGTCACAGTACCACCACAGCTCCGATTTCCTTCATGGATACAGTTAACTGGGCCCGTGATGCTGACAACTTTGTCTCTTCACTCTTTCTCAACCTCTCTAAGGCCTTCGGTATGGCATCCCATCCTCTTCTTTCCAACAAACTCTCCAGCTTAGGCATTTCACCCTCCCCAACTCTGAACTGGTTGTCAAACTACCTTACCAATAGGCAACATTCTTTCTCACCTTTTCTTAACACTACCACGTGTTCCCCAAGGATCCATACTGGAACCCCTTTTGTTTACCATATTCATTAACAACTTTGACAGCACCCTTACTCAATGTTCCATCATTAAATATGCAGATGATTCCACAATCACGTGCACAGCCATGTCCATACCTGAACTACATCTACTTGCCCATATATGTCAAGCAGAGTGCCTCTTTGGCCCTCTTCAAAAGGAACCTTGACGATTGGATGAGAGAAAGGAAATTCACCCTGCTAGACAGGGGTCCAGGGAAGTAAATAGTGTGGGAAGAAATAGCAAGGGAATTGTTATGGCTAGGCTTGTATAGGCTGTAGGGCCGATAGCCTAGTACCAACCTATGAAACTATGAACTTACCCAAAATGCCTTCATATCAAACTAAACCTGGATGTCCAACAATCATCTTGCTCTAAACCCCAATAAAACTAAACTAATTTTCACTCCCAAAAATACCACTCCACTTAACAAGAATGAATTCACTGTTCATTCCCAAAACAACACTATTATTGAAGTTGTTCCAAGTAATAAACTGCTAGGTGTAATCATAGATGAAACCCTAACATTCCTACATATTCACAGTAACATCAAAAAAAAAAAAAGAAAGAAAGAAGCGAAAAAAAACATCAAAAATTGGACATCCTCAATAGACACAAATTCTTCCTTAACTATGCAACAAAAATGCCTCCTGTCTCATCCTTTCTGTTACCATCTCTTTTATATGGTGCCCCTATCCTTACCAATATTAGGTCCTCTCTTAAATCCAGACTAGTCACACGCTACAAGATTGCTAAATTCGTAGCAAATGAAAAATTCTCATCACACCACTGTTCGTCACTACGTCAGTCAAATTGGTTTGAACTCCCATATTACCTCACATACTTGCAATTAACAACTGCACATAAATTTATATATAAACCATCAAATTGCCCCACCCACTCCAATCTACTTACCACATATCACCCAAAAAGATCTTTTAGATCTGAAAACAAACTATTGCTCAAAATAGAAAAAACAAATCTCTCAACTGGTCAGATGCTTTACTCTTTTACTGTCTCAAAACTTTGGAATGCCCTCCCACCATCAGTCCAAACCACTAGCAATCCTGCTCTCTTCAAGAAGTCACTTAGACAACACTTTTCCTCTCTCACAGTGCACATTTGCCAGAATCACACTCCCTAAAACCTAACACTCCCCTCAACGCAACCACATTTACTTCTGTCTGTACTCTCACTTTTCACAACCTTCTCTCTCAACTGCCACATAACTGACCTGCTTGCATTGCCCTCTTCATTTACCAACTATTCATACCCTCTGAGTGTTGAAAATCTTGAAACATATATTCTATTGTACAAGCACTCTTATTTCTAGAAGTATTACTGTAAAATGCTCAACTGCAATCCTCCTATGCGGTTGTATTGCGTGCAATGACCCACATGTACTGTACAATTTCATGTATTACACTGTAAATACTCTCTAGAACACATCTAGAATCATACTGGCAAATTATTTCTTCTAATTCTAGAATTTTACTGATCCCCTTAACCATAAATGTACCTAATATCATTTTAATGATTGGAAAAAATTAGTAATTGATATTTTTCCCCTGGAGTCTGTCAGAAATCTGCTTTTCCAGACTTAAATCAGCGAGCTCTAAAGCAGTTTGGAAAGCACCTCCCTCTTTATAGGAGATTGCTTGGATATGTTTCATTTTATTGTCTCATTTCAAGTGACATCTGGTTGGACAAGTTTGTGCTCACTAAAAGTTTTTTTTTAAACATGGGGAGCAGAATTGCCCACCAGCCCTCCCCACAGTGGAGCTTGCACCCCTTCTGACTACAGTGAGGTTACAAAACAAAGTAAATTTAAAGAAAAAAAGAAAAAAACTTACAGCAAGTGTCAGTTTACTTAAATTCACCTGGTCAGTTTTCACTGAAAAAAGATTGTGCTGAACAGCTGAATATTGCGTACTGCTACTTATTGATTGTTTATAGATTGCTGTTTAACCAGTGTCAGTAACTCATTTTTAGCCTATTATCTGGCTGTATTGAGACAGATTGTAAAGAAGGTTTCGTTGCTCCATAAGTTTCCCTGTAGTGTTTTCAGTCCTTCCCCATTTGGGACCACATCATATACATTTCTTAATCACGTGTTCTTCCTGTTTGCAGAAATTTTATAATGATATGCCTGCTGCAGTTTCGTTTCTACATCTTTAACCCAAGCTAAGTTTTTTTGTTGGCATGTGCTCCCTCACTGAAATTCTATATGTAAGATCTAATCGTGCTGTTTATATGGATCATTTGCAGTAATATCCATGCCATATTGGAATTCACTGCAAGTGTCATCCAGCAGATTGGCCAGACTCCCAGAGTTTGCAGACATTGTGGGATAGAAAGGCCCTTTCCTATCACTGAGGCATTGTGCTTTTTGTCCCAAGCACAGCTGGGTCCACCTGTGGCACTTCAGTTCAGTTTTGCTATAGGGATATGATAAGCTACAGTTTACAGATGCTTTATCCTGATTTTGGTCCTAGATATCCATTTTATAAAGATCTTCAAAAGCTAAATTCCTCATTGTATATGTTTTTTTCTTAATTACTGTTTCTACTGTCTTTTCCTTTGGTGTTCCCAAGGAAGCTACCTTCTGGTTTCCAGAGTATGCCTTGTGCAGACTTATTGTGGGCATCAGACCGCATACAAAGATTTGTATTCTAAGTGTTTGTTTTGCTTAGGAGAGTTAAAATTTGAGCAGGATTGCCATTTTGTTATGGGTGTCACTGGGAAACCTTGTAAAAGCAAAGAGACCATTTTGCATAGTTAGAACAGAAAATGGAAGAAGCCCAAATGCAAGTTTCATAGTCAAGGCAACCATCCTTTTCTCCTAGGAGAGTGCATGTTTCCATTACAATTTGTATATGAAAGTATGATAGTTGAGTTTCTTGAAGGCAACTACTCATAACATTGATTGTATCTGTCTATATATAAATGAGTTTCTGACATATGGTCAAATACTCACTGCCTCATACCTAAACATATTGAGTAAAAGTGCTCAAAATGCAAGTAATCAAAAAGTAAAAAGCACATTAAACATTATTTTTTGCAGGGGTGCAAGCCCCCTTTGCACCCCTACCCCCTACTAATTGTATATACCAACTCTGAGATTGCATTTCAATGGGTAAAGAGCAAATTCTGCAAACCCCACCATATATTGTGAGTCTTTCAGCCAAGTAGATGGTAGGTTACAGTGGTCCCTGATGAGCAAATGCCTGATCCCCGGAGGATTTGAACCATGATACTTGAGCCACTAAAAACCCACTAAGCAAAGAAACTGGAGCAGCCAGAATGACATCAGCAAAACTTGCAAATGTGCAAATCCAGGCTGTATAGGAATAAATAAATGAGGGTAAGAACTTTGCAGGTGATACACTGCCTGATTAATAGCTGGCACAACCCACTCAGAACCAGGTGGTACGTAGAAACTCCAGCTAGTAACCAGGCTGTGGAATTCTGCACAAGCTACTGGCATTTGAGTTCTGAATCTGGAAATTCCAGGTGTAAAGCATTACAGTAAAACAAATGAGAGGAAGCTAGGGCATTTACCATAGAAGGCAATCTGGAAATGGGATGAGATGCTTGATGAGGGTGATGTTCCTAAGGCGAAAGCAAAAAAAATTAGCCATTTTATGAAATTTGGTCAGTTAGTGTCCGTGATTAACAACAAATCTCACATCTTTGACATGAATGCACCATTTGTTCTCTTGGCAAGATGTAGCTACAGATAAGTGGATGTTACAAACAGTAGCTCAGTCTTGTACCTTATGCAGCAGAATGTCTAGAGAAATGAAAAATGTATTCTCCTTCATATGCCCCAGTTGCATCGGGTAACGTAGGTTTTCTTTTGATGAACACGCTGTTGATAAATGTAATAAAACAGGTGCTTCCCACTCAGACAGGTCAAGGTTTTTTTGTTCCGTGCTCTTTCTGTCCTCATGTAAGGTAACACTCTTAAAACCAATGCCAGACTAGTCGGATCTAGTGCAGACAAAGACATAGAGGATGATAACAATGAAAACCTTGTGCCTTACATGGGGGAAAGTTCTTTCCCACAGGGAAACCAGAATTATTCACAAGTACTCCTTCCCTCATACCCTAGAAGGCAGGTAAATGGATAACCCTATCCTAAGTACATGATACAGAGCCAAGAGCCATTGCCTTGCCTTACCTGCAAGGTGTACTGTAACGTGCTTAGGAAGATGTCATAACATCTACCATGTGTGAGTAGCCGGATAGATTGACCTCCATTCAACACACAAGAAGAAGGAACAGTGAGATCATACCTCAGCATAAGGTAAAGTGCATGACAGTGGTGAAGGTGTGTAGCCGATGGGTAGGTGGCCTAAGCTGCTGACCTCTTTGAGATGCAGGTGTACAAACTGATTACAGATACTGAGTTGACTGTACTGTGACCTCTTGCTGCATCAGTTCCCATTCATGGACCTTTCAGCTAAGTTGCTTTTGCATTGTTCCAACACTGGACAGGTGCTTACTGTAGCTGTGAATGGTGCAGGTCATGCTAGTCTAATGTCTCAGTGGCATACTGAAGGATCCTGTTCTTGTCATTGCCCTGCATTACCAGTGATGCCATGTAGGCCTGTGAGGTCATGCTGCCCCTCAGAATGAAAGTGTGTTGGGGCAAAGCACTGCCAGCAACAGTGTTTATAGTGTTGTCAGAATGCGGCAGTGGTGCTGGACAGTAGCAACAGTGTTTATAGTGTTGTCAGATTGCGGCAGTGGTGCTGGACAGTGTGGTGATTTTGCAGGCTTCTCTGCATCTAAGATGCCTCCAGGTTAAAGGTCCACAATCCAAGAAAGGTGATCCCAGAGCGCTTTCTTCTGTATGCTTCTCATAGTGGCAGATACAGTACCCTGCATTGACTTCATTAGTTCCTCCCTGTTTCGGCTGGTGCACACTTCTGCACACCAACTATACTCAGCTGGAGTACAGTGTCAATGTTTGTGCCTTTCTTTTCTTTTCATTCAGAATGCATATCTGGTACTTTGGCTTGGACAGTGCTCCATTAATGGGACTTACACCAATCCCACCCCTCAGGACAGATGAGCTTGCATTAGCTGCTTACTTCTGTTCTTCCTAGGTTGACTCCTTCAGCATGCAGGTCACTACTAGAACCCTTGCTGTGACACGAATGTAGTCAGGAACATAAATCATTATGCCACAGACTGATGGTTGTCCTTTAACTTCTGAGGTTCTTTTGCTTTACTCGTCCAGTCATCGCTTTCCAAAATTTGTGTGTTAAATAGGATGCGTCCTGCACCTTTGGAGAGAGTATTCTTAATAAAAGGTGCAGTAGTGTTTTTCCAAGTATTTTTGCAAGTCAAAGGCAAATGTTCCTGCAATTCCAGGTTCTAAGAAGGCTAACGATGCTTTTTCTAGTGATGATTACAGTTTTTCTTCTCTAGGGTTGTAATTTTGTTATGGTCAGAGTGACCCGAGTAATTTACTTTGTTCACCATGGCCAGTATTTCATATATATGGACACTCCCAGAACATTTCTTCTAGATTATAGTTCATCCTTCATATTACGTGTACATCTGTTTTTGTGTAAATATGGTATTCTGTAAGGTCCTGTTAAAAAAGTCTAGAATCAGGTATACATGTAGATTAATTCTTCCAGAAGCATTTATGTATAAATGTTCATATGCTTGTATTGCTGCAATGTGCTTAGCGATGCACTCCGCAAGGAAGTCTCGGGAACTTCTCTTAGTGAACTGTAAAGAATATAACTCTGCCCCCCCAGTAACAGCAAAATGTACATTTGAGAAGAATATCAGTTCATTGAAGCAGTGTGTGATTTTCTGCTAGCTTTGATCTTTCAGTTTACAGACTGTATTTACTTCCCTTATTTGGTGTTAGATTAGGTGTTCATGATTTACTTTCTGCTTCCTATGGCTCGTGGATCTTTACAAGATTCAGGTCAGTTGAGAAGTAGCAATGCAACACTGCTAGGCTTGTAAAGCTGTCTGACCTGTCCAGTCACATAGTGGCTCAGCCATACTGTAATATAGTTCTTTGGTGACCGATACCTAAATTGTGGTAAGTATTTCAACGTGCACAGACCTGACTTTAATTTCTGCAGACTCTAGCTACATTTTCTGGGACACCATGCAAGTCACTTCTCAAAACTGTAGTCAGCTTTGAAAGAGGGTTCAGGCCTATCAAACCATAGCACTTCCTAAAAAGAAGTGCATTCAGCAGTAACCCCTGTCTGCAAACATCTGAGCTAAGTTCTCTTACAGGGTTCTGTTGTGTTCATTACAGGGCCGTAAGCTGTTTTGCTCGTAAGACAAAGTAATGTGAATTCTAGGGAAGCATAAAAAGCAGAATTCTCACCTGTACTCCTGATAATGTGTTGAGACAAAAGTGTGTACCTTTCACTCATCAAGGTATATTTCTTGTCAAATAAGGTGAGAGAACAGAAGTAATGAATACAGTATAGTTTTTTTCATAGTGGAAAAATGTGCTCATATATTAGGGAATATAATGAAGAGAACTGGCACAATCAGTTAAACAACAGTATATAGTTTTAATTAGCTGTTTTTCACTTAATGAACTGGGAACTAAAACATGCAAAGCTCAAAGAGAAATCTGTGACAGATCAGATTTATCAAGCAGCTTCCTGAGTCCAGTGTGCAGGCTTGAATATGCATAAAATAAATACGCCTGAACAGAGAAAGTACGTTCCAGTCCTCTCCGTTTTATCTTCTCCATCATGGGTATAGGATAAAAGAAATTTACTGTCTGAATGTTGTTGGCAGATGTCACTTGAAAGCTGTCCTTATGGAATGTGCTGAAATGTCATCTTCTGTTGGATAATTTTTAGACAAATGTGTCATGTGTGACATGGAAATATGGCGTACTGTACATTAGTGATTTCCCTAGTGTTTGGATCAGGTAGTAATGCGCTGAGAAAGTGCTCTTTATCTACCCCCACCGTGCACTTGTTTAGCTGTGGGGAAATGCTTTTGGTTGTAATTACTGTAGTCAGGAAAATAACCCATTTACTATCTGTGCATTCTAACATCCCTAAGACAATGCACTGTATTTGAGGCATTTTTGATTAATCTTTTATAAACATTTTTCAGTATGACAGTTTAAAGTCTTAGTAAATGCATGCATAGTGCTCACTTCCATAATGTCATATGTCATCAGAAAGTGTGCTTAGACCCTGTCATTCAAAATGACATAAATTCAGTGTAGCAGCACATTAAAATTTATTTGCGTGTTCTGTAACACAAAAATGATAGCCAGACCGATGCAGTCTTTTGATTTTAAAGTTCAAATGAAAGCACTAGAGGTGTTGAGAAAAACATTCCATGCACATTCATTTGAATGTATGCATACACATACACATATGCACATATATATATATATATATATATATATATATATATATATATATATATATGAAACAAAAATATATAGACAATGGTTTATGATTATTGCTTGAAGTATTTTGGTAAATTGCCTCCTGTCATTTAGTTGTTCTACAGAGATGGGAAATCTTCATATGAATACAAACATCCAAGTGTTTGTGTACTGTGCTGTTTTGAAACCGTTATTACTGATTGATACAACATAGTATTTAGGGAGTGCATAGAGGAAAAAATGGCTGGTATGCCCAACCCACAAACACACATCTCAGTTTTGACATGACTGTAGTTAAGGTATGGTAATGAGTTCAGAGATGAGCTCAAACTGATTACATAATAACTTCTATGCCTGTTTAATGGCTTGCTTGAAATATATATATATATATATATATATATATATATATATATATGTATAAGAAAAGAGACATTCTCTGTACTGTACCTGCTGATGTAATCCTACAGATTGTAACTTTCATGATCATTATAATATCTAGGTTTGAAAAGAAGTTCAGGTCCCCTATACAGCAGTTTTGCAATGAAGAGCTCCCATTTCAAGTCCAGTTTGCAGTTTTTGAAGAATTGTCTTGATATGTTCAGAAGATGGATAACTGTAACTGGCACTGATGTATAAAATAGTGCAACCAATACTACACTTAGTCGTACAGAAGTTACATCAAAAGTGCACACATTCACTTCAACTTTCACTATAGTGTAGTTCACTCTTCCATGTATCTTGTTTGTTTTGTTCATGTCATTACTTAATGTAAATAAATTGTACATCTGTAGTTGTGAAAAACATTTTTCAGTCAGTTTTGAGGCAGTGTGCATTCCTTTATGTTTCCCCACAAACTATAACAGGAGAGGGACAAAAAAAATGAAATATTTTTAGAGATAGTGCTTGCTGTAGTATTGAAAATATTTCAGAAATGGTAGTTATACTTATTAGGTAGTCTGTATCTTTCATTTGAGCTATGCTTCAGAGTTTATGATAAGCTGTAAATGCTGCACATTTTGAATTGTTTTTCCTAATGATGTGCTTAAGCAATTCAAAAATCACGAGGCACTAAACTGTAAAGCAGATTTCGGAGTTAGCTTGCAATATATGTACTTCCACTCCTAGTCATTTTAAGACACTGCTGTTCCTGTCCTGTGATAATTTCATTTTAAATGCTATGATTGTATTGCTGGTCTCCATTGCCCTGTAATAATGTGTTGCACATCCTAGCTGCATTGGATTTGATATTGTAGTACTTGTGGTCCTGAGATCTCATATTGATAGTAAGGGGGTGCTGAGTATGTGTTTTTAGAGTTTTACAAATATTGGTGACTTCAAATTTGTTCAAAAGTTGCAAAATGTCTGTCTTAATTTGGCTGTAGTAAATCTGACATTTTTTGTTTGCAGATAACGTTATAATTGAGAAGCTAATATTTATATTATAACACTGGTATTTAGTTTGCAGTATGCAGAATTTGCATTTGATGTTACACAGAAATGTTTTAAAACTGCTGTAAATTAAAACATTTTCTTTAATAAAAAATTCAGCTACATCTAAATTATTCATTCTAAAAGAGCATCTCTGGGTTACTGTTTACCTTTGGCTTTTCTTTTTCGTTTGCAGACTATGCCTTGTTTGTCTTATCCTCCTCTGCCCATCCTTAATGTTCCATAAAAATACCACTTATTGCATTTCAAAAAAGCAGAATTGTTCTCAAAGTTTATGGTTATTGCAAAAGTGCTTCAGTCTCAGGTGCATAGTTATTTCTTTGTCTTTGTATTGCAGGAAAGTCTGACTGGGCAGAGTCCATTTTCAGCGGAGGCTCAGGGAGAAAAGCTTCATCACAGTACATTTATATTAACTAGTGAATTTCAGACAGTTCTCAGAAAATAACAAACATAGTTACAAAACAGGTGCATACATTAGAATATTTACATCAGTATATATACATCTGTATAATATCACGCCCTTGCAGAAAGTAAATGGATTTATACTGTAGAAGGAAAAATGTTGTAAAGAAGTTTATTGTTCTTACGTTTTAGTACAGAAAGGTATGTAAAAAAAAAAACTTTTGAGACATAACTAAGGGTATAGCTCAGAAGTTATGAAACTGTGTTGGAGGGGAGATATTTGAAGTGTATAAGAGGGCAGTGAAAATAGCATGTGAATGAGTGAGTTTGTCACAGGATTAGATGGGTTATATCCTGCCAAGGATATAACAGATGGCCGTCTAGCAAAGCTTCAGGGCACCTTCCACTTGTCCAGAAGGCAGCTGGAGTTGAGTTGACTAAAAGACAAGTTTGGAGGTGAAACCCTTCAGAGTTTTACTGCTGCAGAGGGGTACCCTCCTCTGAGGCTTTTGAGGGTCGACAGTTTGCTTGTGCTTTCCTTTGCTGTATAAATGAGCTCCCTTTAGGGGGAAAAAACTTACATTTTCTTAATTTTGTTGATGTTTTATTACTGCCCCCTTCAGAAAAGTTATTTTAACACTAGGAGTATTGTGCTTTAACAGACTTTCTTCAAACTCTAACAGTTTTCAAACTAGTTCTCATTTTTTCTGCCAGTTTAAACGTGTTGTAAAGTAAAGGAAAACATTTTTTTCTGTAGAGAAATTGTGTTTATTTTGTGGGGCTGGCATAGTGTTTTAAAGTGCTTGTTGCTGTGTTTTTTTGTAAAAAAAAAAAAAAAATCACTTTTGTGGACTGGTAATGTTTACTGGCAATTGCTGCTTGCCTTCCCCAGGAAAGAGACACTATTTACAACTTGATCGAGGAACAGACTACTGCTCACATGATTAGTCCAGCTTCCAACCACAAAAATTAAAAATTAAGTAAACAGCATTTGCCACCACAGCACACTAGCAATTTGTCTCAGCCACAGGTAGGTGACGCTGATGTCACCATTTGTTATACCTCAGACCAGTTATCTTTTACCCTGGTGTAGTAACTACAGCCACTATGGACTTGGGGGTTAGCCACATCCCCTCAGTGGACAAGGGAGAGCCACTATTGTCAGGCTTGGGAGAGAGAACAGGGAAGGTTTCTGTGTTGTATCAAAATGCTGTACCCATCCCTGCGGAAGCTGCTGCCATTAGTAACAAAGTTGGTCCATTTTTTTCGGTCAAAAAAAAACCCCAGAAAACAAGTATGTGTGTACTCCTCCTCCTCAATTTTCTTTGTTAGGAGTAATTTACTCGGTCTGGCTCAGGGTTTAATTCAGGCTATTAATACTTCTTTTAAAGTAGTTTCTGGTAAAGGAAAGAGGAATTGCTCTTTTCTAAAGAGATTCTAGATTCTGAATCTGAGCAGGAAGATGCAAGGACAGATAGAGGACTTTTCCCCTCAGATTTCTGATTCAGATTGGGAGGAGAGTTCAGTGTCTGATTCTCCCTGTGGGGATTTGTATTCCTCTTTTTCTGAGACTATTGCTAGAATGTGCCATTGTTTTTAGTGGGAGAACAGTGAGGTTTCTCAGTCCCTCAGAAATGTCTATGAGTTGTTATAGAAGGGTTTTCCAGAGCCTATAACCTATTTCTTCTGTTCTGTTTGCTTTAAAGGATGTGTGATTTGTCTGCTGCCCCTAAAAAGGCAGATAGAATGTCTAATATTCCTCAGACTTTTAAATGTGTATACACTATTCCCAAACCGGACCCAGCAGCTGCTGTAGCTTTATTTGAGCCCACTGCTGATAAGCACTTAATTCCAACCCTACTCTTTCCGATAAGGGTGAGAAAATTATCGATAGTTATGGGAAAAAAGTGTATACTTATACAACTTTGATTTTCAGAATTTTGAATTGTCAGGCTCATATTTTAATGTTTGGTCTGACAAACATGGGGAATGTTTTATTTGCAGTTGCTTCTTGTGAGGAAAATCTGCTTTAAATAGCTTAGTTTCTGCTGTTGTACAGGTCACACTACTAATTGTTTACACTATGTTTATGACTCAGTTGAGACTTCTTCCAGGTCATGGTCACTGGTTATTGTTTTGATAAGGTTTTGTATGTATTCTCAGAACCTCCCAGATGGTGATAAAAATGAGACTGTACATTCTCCCATGGATAGAGATTTAATGTTTGGCCCTTCAGCTACAAAGGTTTTGAAAAGGGTAGGCAAAGCTGATCTGGGGAATCTATAAAATGTTTCAGCCCTCCTTTTTCAAATTTTCCAGCAAATGGCAAGGAGGTTTCAAAAAGTCTCAAACCTTCCAAAACCAAAGACAGTCCAAGACAGTTTACTGGAAAAGCTGAATCAGACTCTGCCACAGATTGGTGTGAGGGAAAGGTTAGTTTGTTTTTTGCTTTCTTGTATTTTGCATTGCTTCATTCCCTTCTTCTATTTTGTATATTGTAGTATATTTTCTTTAAACTGTGTTTTAGTTGTATTCTGCTTTTAATGGAATATTTAAGCTAGGAAAGAGACCGCAGCTGGGAGGTTGGTATAATTGTTAAGGTGTTTACATTACAGACACACATGCAGGGTTTGATTCTGACAGTGGGTAATTGGCTAGGCTTAAAATGGCTCACGAGGGCAGTTAGCCTAGTACTAGTCTATGAACATATGAGCTGTGTCTGTTGTGAGTCGAACACAAATTATAACAGGTCAATTGAGATTAATTACCTGTGAACTGAGGATGGAGCAAGGGGCTAAACCTTCTGTTCAAGGGGTGAAATAAAACATTTCAAGGATTTACTGGAAAAGCTCACTCAGACTCTGCCACAGATTGCTGTGAGGGAAAGGTTTGTTTATTTTTGCTTTCTTGTAATTTGTATTGCTTCATTGCCTTCTTCTATTTTGTATATTGTGATTTATTTTCTTTACACTGTGTTTTATTTGTGTTCTGCTTTTAATTGCATATTTAAACTAGGAAAAAAGACCACAGACGCAGCTCTTGTGAGTCACATAGAAATTAAAATTTCCCCTACGTTCCCACCCTGGTGCTGTTGTGTTTTTAAACTCAACTGTCTTTCTAGTTACCTTCCCCTTATGTTAATCTGACCACATATTTCCTTCGCTCTCCTCTTTCATTATCTATTGTGAGTCGCCACAAAATTATCATTTTGTGAAATCACTACCTTTCAGCTATTTAAATGTATTAGCAATCCCACTGTATTCCACAGAGCCAGAATACAAAGTGCCCACCCCATCCAGTCTAACTTGTTGTTTTAAAATGAGTAGCTCCCCACTTAGCTAAAGCTTAAGTTACCCCCTTTTTCATATCTAACTTCTTTCTGCACACTACAGCCCTTACGATATTAACCCATTTTTTCCATCTTACATTCAAAATCTATTCCAAGACCACTAGTTATTGAGAGAGCTGACATTCTGCCTCTCAGTAGTCATCTTGTGATTGGTGTTTGTTGTGCTCCTGGTGAGAGAACGAGCACAGGAATATTATTTCCTGGTGACTAGTGATCACCAGAAAGCCTAATAACTGATTCATAGGTATCTTGGAATTTGTTGTTATATTGTGCTCCTGATGAGAGAAGGAGCAGAGTACAGTGATTCCTGACTGTTTCTGATTAGGAAGTGAGTGTCTGTGTTGGACCTTCCTGATCGGTCTGGTTGCTAATCAGAGCATCTACCAGGAAAAGGCTACAATAAGCCTACAGACCCTTACATCATCTGAGACAAAACTGTTCATCACCAAAGAGCCTGTGGCCTGCTTCTCTTTGTGGGATTGGTGCTATTGTTTTGCTTCTGGTGAGAGAAGACACAAAGGATCCCAGCAGCATGAAGCCGTGGTGATGCTAGCACTAGTAGTAGCCAGGCAATAGCCATTCAGGTGAATCCCCTCTTTTAATCATTCTTGACAAAGCTATATATGTTTTCTTTTCAGCAAGTACCTCTTGATTTGCTGCTGTCTAACCTAGCTTCTGAATATCCTCCTAAATACTTCATCTGTAAATCATCAGGTTCTACTTATCAGTTTCCCGCCAAGTGTTTGGCAGTGGCAAGCACTGCCCCCAGAGTTGCAAACCATATACTCCTGACATTACTTTATATTCTCATTCCAACTGCCTAATCAGTAAAAAATGGCCTATGGCCATATATATGAACTGTCCCAGAATCTCCATTACTAGCTTGGTAGATATGGGCATCCCGAGGCAATGTACAAACTGCCTCATTTTACTGACAACCAGTTAATTCTCAAACAAACTGATATGGTATGTGAGAAGTGTATTTACACAATTTCACTGGAGGCAAAGCTCTCACATAAAAGCACTCCCAATGTCAATCAGGATGTCACTAGCACACACGCTCCACTCATCACACACAGCTTAAAGCAGACACATAGACCCATGTATGCTGAGGCACTTAAATATAACCTTTCTAATCAATAAAGACCTCCTACATGAAGTACACATAACAAATACCCTCATCAACCCTGAATGCACTCTGTCAAAACAACACCCACATCAACACATGCAGCCACAACTCATGGACCCTCTACTTCTAAGTCCATAAGGCAAGCCACCATACAGTACAAGATTCTATTCATTGGAAACTCCATTGTGAGACACACTGGTGTCCTTCTCACCAGGCCAAGGAGAAAGTTGCAATCAGTTGCCACATCTGCCACATCACATGCACTGAGGTCATTGGACCAGAAGAACCAGTATGACTTGGTCATAATCCATGTGAGTGTAAATGGCCTCCGACATACCTCTCTAGACTATATGAATGGAATCTTGGAATATGTGTCTCAAGCTGGTATGAGCCTAGCATTGAGCAGCATTTTACCTTCTCCAAGGATGGTGCCACAACCTAAACAGAAGACGACTGACTTTAATAATTGGGAGGTGCAGTATATTTGTCAGCATGGATGATCAACATACCACATTGCTTTGCCAGGGATAATCTGCACCTGTGTTCTCTAGGCTTTCAAATATTAGCTAAAACAGTGTCTGCCTCCATAGTGCCTTTTCTAGGCAATGCCAGATTGAAAGTACCGCTGACATAGCAAATCAAAACCAAGAAAATCTAACGGTGTTACTGCTCAGTGTTAGGAGTCTAAACAAAAAACACCACTCCCTTACACGCTATCCTCACCCTAGAGAATGCTGACATCTCTGTTGTCACTGAGACATGGTTTAAAGCCATGGACAGCACACTGGCAGTGGAAGGCTATAATGCCTTGCACACATTTAGACAAGCTACTATACAGACAGGGACTAAAGACAGAGTCATCTAGATTTACATAAAAAATAAATGTACCTCAAGGCTGGTTAAACAGGACAATGTACTCTAGCTTCTCCATGTCCAAACCACCATAGGCAAAATCCCATACCATTTCCATGCAAGCTATAGGTCCCCTTCTATGACTTAGGAAACCCATAACATGTATTTAAACTTATTGGGATCACTCACCATCCAACCCAATACCATATTCGTGGGTGACTTGAATTATTTCACTATTAAATGGGAGCCATATATAACACCAAACGTACAAGCACAAAGATTCCTGGAATTTGTAAACATAAACTTCTTGGACTTTATTGTCAATATACCAACCAAGGGTACTGGATCTGGTCCTCACTAATCTGGGAGAGTGCTGCACACCCCCTAGTATGATTTCTTCTGTGTTAAGGTCAGACCACAAAATGCTCTCCTTAGATGTAAAAATAAAACCTGGAACCCCAGCTAACTCTGGAAAATTCAGGAACTACCCTAAGGCTAACTTCCAACTATTGAGTGATAACCTGGCAACATTTTAAGCCCCTATAATCTCTGAGAATACTACTGTCTACTCAGAAGTGTTCACAGAAACCCTGTACAAGTATATTAATAGCTGCATAGAGGCAGCTATACCCACCAGGAAGAAGTACAGAATTTACTCAAAATACAACCCAAGCTATCAGAATCACAAATCAATAGACTGTATAACAGAAGGAAGAAAATCATTCTAAAATTAGGAGGTGTAGTATCCAGCAGGATAAAAGCACTCTCATCAAACTAAGTAAACAACTCAGAGGACAAATAAAGTCTACCAAAGCCAAATTTGAGGTAAATTTGGCCTCCCATGCCAAGGAGAACCACAAGGCATTTTGTAGCTATGTCTGCAACCTCAAAAGCAATACACAATTGTGTGCAGAACTCATTGTTAATGGAGCTAACTTTAGTGAGCCAGAAGATATAGCTTCCCTCAGGAAATAACAGCAACTGTAACTCCCCCTGCTGTCACTAGGGAACAGGTTTTTAATTATCTCTGTAAGGCTAAGAACACTGCATACGTGGCTACAAACAGCCTTCTAAATAGCATGAAACATGACCTATCAGGTTGTTCAGAATCACTATTTAATTGTAGCCTCCAAACAGACTTCTTGCTTCACGAATGGAGAACTCAACAGTAATCCTTCTACACAAGGTGGGCCATCTACAGACTTGGAAACTACAGGCCCATAAGTCTCAGTAGTCTCATATCCATGGAAATGATCAATAATGGCATAGGAAACCTTCAGACACTAGACCCAACCCAATTTGGTTTCATCAAGAGCAGGTCATGCCTACTCAGCGTGGTGGACTTCTTTGAGAAGGTCACTAAAGTAATGGATGAGGGCAGAATGGTTCACACTGTTTATCTTGACCTGGGCAAGGCATTCGACACAGTACCCCACTGAGGCATTGCTTGACAAATTCAAGAGGTTAGGCATAAACCCTTATGTCACCCGGTGGATAGCCATCTGGCTTACAGACAGGACCCAGGAAGTTAGAACTGAGGAGTCACCTCTACAGATAGGCCAGTCACAAGCGGAGTCCCTCAGGAATCAGTCCTGGGACAGCTCCTTTTTGGTATTTACATCTGTGAAATCAAGGCCAGTGTAATTGGCCTCAAGGTGACTCCCTCATCAACACAAATGTTTTCCAGGAAGGGCTGACACAGACAAATAACTGATGTCAGAGATATGGACTAAAACTAAATGCAGAGAAATGCATAATAGTATCCGTTGGGAAGTTATACATCCCTGGTAATTATCATATTGACAACACACCCCTAAGAGTTAACCCAATAGTCAGGGATTTGGGGACACAGATAGTAATCTAGCCTTTGGCCATCGCTTGTCTACAGTAGTAAAAGAAATCATTCTATGTTGTGCAACTTGTAGACAAAGATATGGCATCTAGGTTCAAGGAAGTCATTGTTCTTGTGTTCAGCATTCATCAAACCTATCAGTGAGTACAGTGCCCCTTTTGGTATGTAGCTAACCAGGCACATCCAACAATTGGAGCATCCACAGAAGTTTTTCACTAAAAGAATACAGGGCATAAGTAACATGTTCTATACAAACTGCCTCAAGGCCCTATCCCTGTATTCTGTCTCCCACAGGCTGTTGAGTGGAGATCTGTCACTGGCATACAAGGCATTGTCAGACCCTGCCCTGATAGACCTCCTGCATATCTGTAAAGCAAACAGCACCAGAATTACGTACCAGTTCTAAAGACTTAATCCTTGTCTGTGGTCTCTGATATAAATGAGATATGCTGAAGAGACAGGTATGCATCTCAGAGACTACCCCTTCTCTGGAACAGGTCCCTATCCATGTGAAGCAGAGTTCCTCCCTAACCCAATTCAAGTGTAACTTGGGCAATTGGATGGGGAACAGGAAATCCATCCCTGGTTTGGTGTGTCTAATGCACATAGGCAGCCTGTAAATGATCTCCCAAGCCCGTGCTTACACTTGTCAAGGGTACAAGAACTTATCAGAGATTTGGAAAGCATGACTATGCTTAAAAAAGCCCATGTGGTTGTTAGCCTAGTAAACACCTGTGAACCTATGAACAAGTCTGAATGACTGTTTGTGAGACCTTTGACATCTCCCACCCTGGCCCCTTTTTTCTTTCAGAAAGTCTGAATCTCCATTTTTCTCTTTGGCGACAGTTTGTTTCAGACAAATGCGTTCTAAAAATCATTTATCAGGGTTACAGATGGCAGTGGGAGGAATTTCCTCCTTTTCAAGGGGTCTTTCCTCATCCTCCAGATCAGAATCTCTTGTTTCCACCAGTTCTATATCACATGCTGTTCCAAGGAGTGATGGAACCATTTCTACCTTCCCCAGCAGGGAAGCATTTATATTCAAGAATGTGCTTATAGCCAAAGAAGAAAATGCTTGGAGACCAGTTCTGGATCTTTCTTTCCTAAACCTGTTTGTAATGGTGCCCATATTCAAAATGATGCCACTTCACAACCTGTTACATCTTCTTCCTCTTTCAAGTTTCCTGGCAGTACTAGGCTTAATAGATGCTTATCATATCCCTGCTCATTTAGACTTCAGATGTTTCTTAAAGTTTTGTGGGCCTGGATCACATTATTAGTTCTCTGCCCTACCCTTTGGACTATCCACTGCACCAAGAGTATTCACAAAGTGTCTAGCTCCAGTTTTAGCTCATTGCAAGCTACATAGTATCCACCCTTTTCCATATTTAGAGGGCTTGCTCATCTTTGCAAATATTTTTTGAAAGTGTCCGGAATCTCTCTCTTGGGTGAGTGAGCTCTTACACAAGCTGGGATTCCAAGAGAACATTCAAAAGTCTTTTGTGACTCCTTCACACAGGATTGTGTATCTGGAATGTCAACTAGACACTGCAATTCAAAAGAACATCTTCCACATGAAAAAAAAAATAGATCTTTATATAGATCTATTAATAAGGTTTTCCACACACACTTCCCTCACTGAGCGGGACTACCTCAGAATTTTTGGTCTCATGGCATCTATGATTCTCATGATAAACTGGCAAGACTCCATATGAGAAGGCTAGAGTGGTATTTGAAACCTCTTTGGTCTCAGCATCAACACCCTTTATCTTTTTCAAATCCCAGTGCTGGAGTGTGTCAGAAGAGAAATCTTTTGTTGGAGACAACACACTTCCTTAAATCCCGGTATCTCTATCTCCTTCTCTGTTCCAAAGCAGTTAGTCACCGTAGACACTTTGGACTTTGCTTGGGGAGCAGTTTCAGGAGGGATGAAAGTGCATGGGGTGTGGGACACCAAGGACAGATGCAAGCACATAAATTTCAAGGAGATGCTTGCCCTGATCAAGGCACTCAACTCTCCGAATAATTTATGTTCCCTGGGACATCCTCAAGTGGTTACAGACAATGCCACAGATGTGTGGTACATCAAAAAGCAAGGGGGAACCAGGCCGTGCCTTATCTGCAGGCTAGCCATGTTAGCTTGGCATATAGCTTCACAGCACATTCTCAGTCTACAGGTATCCTACATTCCATCACAGCAAAACTGTGTAGCAAACAAGTTGAACAAGACCAGGGCAGATCCCCTTGAATGGGAACTAGATCAGGGGTCTTCCAAGATATGGTCCATCTGTGGGGAGTTTCTCACAGTAGATCTCTTTACCTCCTCTCTGAATAATCATCTGGCAAGCTTCTGTTTCCGGACTTCATACAAGTACTCCTGGAAGACAGATGCCTTTTCTTTTCTTTGGACAGGAATGCCCACCATTTCCACTTCTGAAGGTTCAGAAGGAATCTCCCAAGACCATTGTGATGACTCCCTTCTGGCCCAGACAACCATAGGTCTCCCTTCATTTGGAAATGGCCAAGGGCAGGTACCATAAACCTCCTCACAGACTGGCCCTGTCACACAAGAACAGGGATATCTGATGCCCCTGACATCAATCAACTTCAATTGACTGCCTAGATGATAGGGTCTTTATTTATTTTAGACACCTGTTTATTGTGGATGTAGCACAGATACTTAAGGAGGCAAGAAAGCCTTCTGCTAGAAAAATCATATTTTAGCAAATGGAAAAGGTTTTTTAGTTGGTGCCAACAACACAATCAGTACCTATTTTAAGCTAGTAGTTCTCTGGTTCTACAGTATTTGTGCAAATTACTATCCTATGGCCTTTCTTATTTCTCTGTCAAGGTTTATTTATCGGCCATGTCAGCTTGTCTGCCAAGAGTCCTCCATTTTCAATGCATTCTCATGCCAACATGTTTTTGAAATGGATTTTGCATAAGCGACCTTCAAGAAAATATGTGGCCCCTCCTTGGAATCTTAAGTTTGTGATACAGAAACTAACACTTGCACCATTTGAACCAGCTAATCTAGGTGGCTTGAGGCTCTTAACATGAAATTGATACAGTGACCTCTGCAAGAAGGGTATCTAAGTTGCAAGCTCTTATTGTGAGTCAACCCTGTCTCATTTTCCATAGGATCAGGGTTTCTTTGAGAACTAATCCTCTTTTATGCCTAAAGTGGTATCCAAGTTTACTTTAAGCTAAACTCCCAATCTCCCTATTTTCCTGAACCTAAAAATGAGGGAAAAAGGATGCAGGTATTCCACACCTTGGATGTCTACAGACAACTCGGGTACCATCTTGACAGACCTAAATCTTTCACATCTTCAGATCAAACGTTTATTTCTTGTGAAGTTAAAAAGAACAAACAGTCTGTGTCAAAACAATTATCCATCCATCCATCCACAACCCCTTTTCCCATTTTGCACATGGGGTCGGGGTGTCACTTCTGCAGTGACCATCATCGCGAGCCAAGGTTTACAGACTATTTCCAAACGGTTGTTTAAGACTATTGCATTTTGTTATACTGACCATAGCAAAACTATTCCAGGCAGGGTCAAGGCCCCCTTTACCAGGGCCTTGACTTCATCTATGGCTTTTTGGAAAGGATGGATTCTAGAAGTACATACTTTTACAAAGCACTATAAGCTTGATTTCTTTTGTAGGTCCAGATCCAGATCAAGCTTTAGTAGGACAATTCTCCATGGGGTCTTGGACTCTTCTTCTTCCACCAACCAAATATAGTTGGCTATAAGATTAGATTAGCCTGGATAAGGCTACTGCCGCAGTGATCAATATGATGAATATACCATAACAGTAGATGTTCGAATGATCACTGCTGAAATAGCCACTCCATCCTTCCATCCCCCTTATTTTTGTTGGTGTTTTTTTATACCAGGGTGTGGACATTTATTTTTTGCTGTTCCTAGCATTGTCCTTTCACTGCTCAGCCTCCATCTCTTACCTGGCAGGAAAGCTTTGTGCCCATACTTGTCTTTTAGTCAGCTCAGCTCAAGTTGCTTGACAGGTTATTTGAATGGAAGGTGCTCTAAAGCTTTGGAAACTATCCGGCTGTTATATTCATGGCAGGTGTAAAGATAGGTGAAGGCTGCCAGCCTAGCCAGATATAATTTTGTAGATAATTCTGTCATTTGTAAATATTAATGTAAGCCACAGGTTTGTTCTCTTAAATGTGAAAAGACTGCATTGGATATTGAAGTGCAAAAATGTAACAACAGTGCACTCTGCTGTAAGAAATCTAAGTCAAGCATTTTATGACTGTCTTTGATGTCAAAATTCGAAACCGATATGTCTAGAGGGAGGCATCCTGCCTATTGTTTTAAGACCAGAGTTAATGGCTAGAATTTGCATGTATAAATGTCCTTTATTGCTCTGATTTCTGAACAGGTGTAAAGAATGTAAATGTAGTTTCTGTTAGCCTGGGAACACTAGAGAAGTGTGAAGAATGATATCATGTGAAGCAGCTCTGTGTTATCAATATAAAGAGAGAGAGAATCGGAGAGCTCTGAGCATTTGTCGTGAGAACATCCAGCATAACCAGCACTGCCTGTTTCTATATGCAAGTTTATTTTAGAACTATGTTTTCTCTTAGATATAGCTAGGAAATGGGAAGATTAGGCTAGTTTTGTTTATCTGTGATGTCAGAACTTTTGGTACTGTATTATTTTAAGTATTTTTCTGTGATCTCTGAACTCTTGACTAGCACTGTGTAGAAAGAAGTATTGTCTTGTGTTTTTATTATTAAATATTTTTAAGCCTTTCAACTGTGGCTGTTTTATGTACAGTTAATTTAAGCTCTAGAGTACATTGCATGTATATCGTGATACTGTATCAAGTCGCTCTAATAAGCCTTGACTGTTCAGTCACACTTAGCATTTGGATAATAATATTGCACAGTAATAATTAGACACCCTTTCAGAAGGGCCTTTGAGTAGCTGATAGTGGGTGGTGGCAGCTGGTACTACCGTATAGTCTGAGTAAAAGGGGCACAGCTGGAGAACCTGTGCCAGCCTTCCTCAGGAGTGTCTGTGTGGTTGTATAAAACTCTTATCTCAAAGTGTGTGTGTGTCAGCTACTTGGGCAGGGACATGAAGCACTGGTTGGACAGAGAGGGTGCTGGAGGTTTTAGCTTGCCCACTAGGCTGAGATCTGGACCCTATAGCTGTGCCAGTGGGGTGTCTGATTAGGGACCTGGAGAGAAAGGGAGCAACCAGCCCCAGACTGACTGTGATCTCTGTGTGCTCTTAAGGGAAATTGCACTTTACTGTGTGTGTATTTATTATCCTTTCCCTATATGGACACCCCTCACTGGTGTTAGTGGAGAGTATTGAGGCCCCTTGATTGCTGGGCAGGGCACGGGTGTCACAGCAGGATATAACCCTTTAGGATATAACCCGTATAGCGAAGGCTACTGGCGCAGTAATCATTCAAACATCTAGTGTTTTGGTGAGTTTAACTTCACAACTGTACTTTCTATCCAGGCTGCCATTTCCAGATTGGTGTATCTGGAAGGTTTGTAACTTAGGTGAGTAGCAAATGTGTGAGACGGGCGGAGCGGTGGATGGGGACAGTTAGATAGAGAGAAAGATGAGTAGTAGTGTTAAGTGTTTAAGTAAGAGAAAGACAAAAAGTAGTGTTTAGGTTGGATGCATATCACGTTTGTGAACAAGGAATCAGCCATTATGGTTTGATTTTATTTGAGAGCTTAAAAAAGTAGCAAAAGCTTAGTCAGCAAAATTTCAGTTTACTCATAGGATGTAAGTCCTCATGCCCGCTGTGTGAGGAGAGAGCACCCCCACATCCACCCTACTTACATGTATTTATTCTGATTATGTTAATGTTTGGATTGTATCCCTTACTTAAGGTGTGAACATTTTATTTCCATTTGTGAATGCCAGATTTCACACAAACTACATCAGTTGAATAGCATCTTCTGAATTTTCTTTCAAGGACATGAACCATCTATTCCAACTGTATGTTCGCTGTTGAAAACAAAAAAAAAAAATGTTCACTGTTGATAGTTTGCACCATTTTTTTTAAAGTCTTTTATACTTACACAATCCCCAGTGAACGCAATTCTGTTTTTTCTCCTGATTGTGTTGACATTATACATTGTGAACCTTGAAGCTTTTCTCACCAGGCCACTGGTAAAACATTCTTCGCCTAGCTTAAGCATACAAAACTAGGTACATTCTTTTTGTTTACCAGGTAGTACAAAAAGCTAGCTACCTTCATGAACACTGCTTTTCTTTCAACATTCCCTGGTAACTATGGACAGGCAATTTCTTCCTTGTTTGTAAGAGTAAAGTAAACATCCAGGAAGTAGAATGCAACTATTGGCAGTGACAGTTCTAAGTTAATGAAAATAATTTTGTATACATTATAACATCAAGGAAAAAGTTTGTAGCATCAGGAGCATATTCTTTCATGAGGAACAGTAGTTTTATACAGTATGGAAAATGAATTAAATTGCTGTTTTATGTAGGCAGTTTAACACTAGGTAGATTTTGCCGTACAGTGACTTGAAGTAAGTAATCTCAAGTCCACCGTAGGTATGCCCAGAAAGTTAACACAGAGGTGGATAGTAAGGGGTGAGACAGTAGTAGAAGGAAGAAATAATAGTAAAGTAAAAGAAGGACATGAGGGGGTGGATGTTAGAAAGTAGAACAGGGTAAATTAAGGGCTTGAGTAGACCATGTAAAAGAGGCAGAGCAATAGCATGATAAAGTGTGTGCAGTATGATGCAATTAGAGCAGAAGTGGGCAGAATTATGTTATAAGACATAAGTAAATCTTTAGGGTAGAAGAGATTTACAGTTCAGTGAGACAAACTGATCTGGCAATGGGAGAGAAAGGTGGTAGGAGACCAGGTGTAAGAGAGTTAGAAGGTGAATAGATGTGACAAGAACATAGAGAGTGATGAGACGAGGTTAGTAAGAGCTACAAGGAGTTGAGTGTCAGTTTTGGAATAGAGTGTAAGAGCAGGCTGTGTTTGTAGGTTAAACCATAAGGCTGCCTGCAAGGACAAGGACTCACTACTTCAGGTAAGAAGTGTATATATTTTTGCAAGGAAGATTTTGAAGCCCATTTACTACAGCTATCAGCAGTCTTCCTTCATAATGTGTTATTTATCTGTATAACTGTGTCCTGTTGTAATAGGCATACTTTCACCAAGTAGTGCAAGCTCAAAATGATTAGTTTATTGTGAGAATCTTACATTGACATTCTGTAAGGCTATTCTTATTTTGGATTTTTCCACATCTTTGTGTTTGCGACTCTATCTCACGAGTTGGAGTTGCTACAAAGGGCACTGTTAAGTAAGAGGTTATGTGGGGTACTCACCATTATGGCTTATCTTTGGAGGAGTCTGTTGTTGTACACTGTATACTCTTGTTGCTGTTTAAGAAACTTTTATTCGCTGTTTAAGAAACTTATTAGTATATGGGAAAGTCATGAAGATGTCACTTTCCTGCTTTTAAGGAAATAAGTAGAAAACAATGCAGATGTACCACCATAGACACAATAAAATCTGTGATTTATTAAAACTATTAAAAGACAAAACAAATGAAGAAAACGTAGGATAAGTGCTTTCGGTAAAACCTTCTTCAGATCCTTTATTCACTCCCATCAAGGCAAAACTTTTAAACAGTGTTCAACCAATCATGCTGTTCAGGTGTGGTTTTTCTTCCATGGCTAATGGAGACAGGTCCCTCTGGTGGTAGTCCTCCAAAGTTACAAGTAGCAGGAATAAGTTCTACTTATTCCCTCTTCCTGTTTCTACTTTTCATAGGTTCACAGGTAGGTACTAGGCTGTTGGCCCTAGGGCCTATATAAGCCTAGCCAAAAAGGTACCCTGGCTTTTGCCACCCAAGAAAATTATTTTCCTGTGCCTCTGTCGAGCAGAACCACAGAAGTGATCCCTGGGGTGAATTTCCTATTACCCATCCAATCATCAAGATTTTTCTTGAAGAGTGCTAATGAGGAGCTCTGTTTGACATAGACAGGTAGTCTGTACCAGAGTATGGGAAGTCTCTGGGACAGGAATCTATCCCTCCAGCATGTTCTGTTTATTGTGGTGACAAGGTTTAGGTCCCTAGAGCGTGTAGCTCGGAGGGATTGGATTTCTTTAAGTGGAGCATATCCAACAACTCTGGGTTTGACATAGCTTTGTATGTTAGGCAGAGATCGCCTCTGAGTAGGCGATATGTGACGGAGTAAAGCTGGAGTTTTTTGAGGCGGTCTGCGTAAGGCATCTGTTTGAGGCCAGTAATCCTCTTTGTGAGGTATTTTTGTGGCCTTTCCAGTTGTTGTAGATGTCTTGTGAGGTACATACCAAAAGGGCGTTGTACTCTATAATGGGTCTAATGAGTGATGAGTAGAGGGGAACAATGACCTCTTTTTTTCTGGATGAGAAACCTTTTGTGATGAGGTGTGCCATGTAGAAGGATTTCCTAACCACTGTGGCGATGTGATTATCAAAGGAGCGACTACTGTCCACCTGTGTCCCAAGGTCTCTTATCACACTTTCGGTGTTAAGTAGACTACAGCCTATGTGGTAGTTCATGGGTACAGAGTTTTTACCAAAGGGGATGACAATGCACTTTTTGGCATTGAGCTTGAGACTATGTCTTTGACACCAGGCATCTGTCTCAGTGAGGCCCTTTTTTAGGATGTCCACATCATTAGGAGTTTCAATTATGGCTCCTAGTTTGCAGTCATCTGCCAATTTAGTTAGCCAAAGACCTTCTGTGTTAGCCTGTACTTCAGAGAAGTAGATACCAAACAGGAGAGGACCCAGGACTGAACCCTGTGGTACTCCACTTGTCACTGGTCTGAAGTCTGATTTGGAGTCTGCTACTTTCACAGTGTGGGTTCTGTCAGTAAGCCAGTTGGCAACCCATCTTGTGAGATAGGGATTTATACCTAGTTTAGTGAGTTTATCTATAAATCCAGAGTGGGGGAATGGTGTTGAATGCCTTGGCGAGATCTAGATAGGCTGTGTGAACCACCTTACCCTCATCCATAGCTTTGGTGGCTACTTCAAAGAAGTCTATCAGGTTTAGGGGACATAATCTGACTTTTACAAACCCAAACTGTGTGGGGTCCAGAGTTTGGAGATCTCCAATGTCTTTGTTTATGAGTTCTATGATGATACGTTCCATGGCCTTGCAGACCAGGCTCGTCAGGCTAATAGGGCAGTAGTTCCCGGGGTCTGTTGTGGCATCCCCCCTTTGTGGAGTGGGGTAACTGTCACGGTCCACCATTCAATGGGCACAAAGCCTGAGGTGAGGCTATGATTGAACATGGTACTTAGGTGGGGTGCCAGTTCATTCTGTAGTTCATGTAGAAGGCAGCCTGGGATGTTGTCAGGTCCCATGGATACTGTGTTCTTGGCTTTGGAGAATGAGATTTTTACCTGTGCAGCTGTGATTACAGGAACTTTGCATTCTTCCGGTATAAAGATGGGCCCTTTAAGGGGTGAGAGGGGGGTACAGTTAGCACTGAACCTATCTGCCAGGATGTTGGCAATATCAGTTGGTTCTGTATATTTAGTGTCATTGTGCTGTAACTCAGAACAGATCTGAGTGTTGCCATTGAGATTCTTGACATAGCTATAGAATGCTTTATGGTTGTCTTTAGATACAGTGGCAATTTTGTTTTCATAACTAGCTTTGGAGGGTTTTATGAGGGATCTCATCTTCTTACCGAGGCTCATAGGTTCATAGGTAGGTACTAGACTTTTGGCCCTGGGGCCTATACAAGCCCAGCCAAAAAGGTACCCTGGCTTTTGCCACCCAAAAAAATTATTTTCCTGTGTCACTGTCGAGCAGAGACACAGAGGTGATCCCCAGGGTGAATTTCCTATTTCCCTTCCAATCATCAAGATTGTTCTTGAAGATCGCTAATGAGGAGCTTTGTTTGATATAGATAGGTAGTTTATTCCAGATAATGGGATGTCTCTGGGACAGGAATCTATCCCTCCGGCATGTTCTGTTTATTGTGGTGACAAGGTCCCTAGAGCGTGTAGCTCAGAGGAATTGGGATTTCTCTAAGGGGAGCATGTTCAACAGCTCTGGGTTTGACATAGCTTTGTATGTTAGGCAGAGATCACCTCTGAGTAGGCGATATGCGACGGAGTAAAGCTGGAGTTTTTTGAGACGGTCTGCGTAGGGCATCTGTTTAAGGCTGGTAATACTCTTTGTGAGGTATTTCTGTGGCCTTTCCAGTTGTTGTCTTGTGAGGTACATACCAAAAGGGGCATTGTACTCTATAATGGGTCTAATGAGTGATGAGTAGAGGGGAACAATGATTCTTTTTTTTCTGGATGAGAAACCTTTTGTGATGAGGTGTGCCACGTAGAAGGATTTCCTGACTACTGTATCGATGTGATTATCAAAGGAGAGACTACTGTCCACCTGTGTCCCAAGGTCTGTTATCACACTTTCAGTGTTAGGTATACTACCACCTATGTTGTAATTCATGGGTACAGAGTTTTTACCAAAGGGGATGACACTGCACTTTTTGGCATTGAGCCTGAGGCCATGGCTTTGACACCAGGCGTCTGTCTCAGTGAGCCCCTTCTTGTAGGATGTCCACATTGTTAGGTGTTTCGATTGTGGCTCCTAGTTTGCAGTAGTCTTTGGACTTTGTTAGCCAAAGACCTTCTGTGTTAGCTTGTACTTCAGAGAAGTAGATACCAAACAGGAGAGGACCCAGGACTGAACCCTGTGGTACTCCATTTGTCACTGATCTGAAGTCAGATTTGGAATCTGCTACTTTTTATGTTTATGCTCCGTTCTTTCAGAATAGGTTTTAGAGGTACCATTCCATTAAGGCCCAGTGGTTTATCTGCTCTCAATTCCGTAATCCACTTGGTCTCTTCCACCTCTGTTCTGTTTCTCATGTCACCTCCCCTTGGGCTTTCATTCAGCTTCAGTAGAACCGTAAATTTGAAATTGTGATTTTCTTCTGCCCTACTATGCTGATACAGGGCATTTGTAGCTACTTGATATCCTATGTCTGATAGATGTAATAAAATCCATTCTTTAAAAGCCCTGTTTGTTTTACTTACACAGTAGGAAGAGCATGCCTCACAGATGGCTAAATATACAGTGTTCTTGCTAGTACATGTGGCATAACCTTGAAAGGAATAACTTCTTTGTGACTGGCTGTTCATATATATTATGTGTCTGTATAAAAGGGCAGGCTTTGCAAAAAACACATTTCCAGGTACCTTTACGTTGGCTCCGTATGCTATATCTACTAATAGTAAGGCCACCATGTTGACACAATAAGCGCTTCAGATTCTTCTAGTTCCAAAATGCAAAGCTAGGTTTATCCCCCACTATGTTTCGTAATTTCACATCCAAAGTTAGAACTGCCCAAAACTTCCTAATAGTATTACAAATGAATCCATTATCCATGCTGTAAGTCAGTGTGCACCTCAAATTAGCTGAAGGCCTGTTATCTTGTGGTTGTCTGGTCTATTCACACCTCCTATTAGAATATAGGGGATACCCCTTCTGAGTTCTGAGTTGCATGGCTTCTTCTCTACTCATTCTGGTATCTTTTTCCTTATATCATCTTCTCTTAAGGGTGTTCACAAGAGTTTCTTTTTCTTTTAAGAAGATGTCATCCCTAGAACATAATTTGGAGATACGTGTGACAGGATTTCCCACAAAATTTTGAAAGATGTGCTTTGGGTGCATGCTGGTCTGATGTAGCAAATGTTTTTTCTATGTAGGTTTCCTGAAAATCATAGTTTCTATCCCTTTGCCCGGGGTCAGTTGAAGTTTTAAATAAAGGAACTCTTTCTCCCCTTCAGAGTCAAATCCCAAAAAACTGGTTGTGTGAGAGAGAAATGTGACAAAGTCTCGTAGACTAGTGGCATCTCCTTTCCATAGGAGAAAGACGTTATCCACAAATCTCATGTAAAAAAATGTTTTGATGTTTCCACAAGTTGCGTACATCTAGATCCCATTCTTTCTCCCATTGTCCCAAGACAATATTCGAATAGCTGTTGGCACATAGGGTGCCCATGGCAACCCCCTATTTATGCCAATAGTGAGTGTCGCCATATAGGAAGATGTTGTTCTCCAATACTAGTTCTAACATAGTACAAAGGAGATTAACATCCAAAACTTCACTGCCAGCAAATCTCCTGATGGTTTCAATTCCATAATTATTTGGGATGACCGTAAAAAGAATTTACACATCCAGTGTAACTAATAATAATCCTGCTTCCTGGGTTCTCATTTCCATTTACTCAAACAAGCGACCTAAGAAGTGTGCTTCAGGAGCTGAACTTCATTCATAGAAGTTTATTTTGGGAAATCTTACATTAAGACATTCTTTATGGCTGTTCTTATTTTGGATTTTTCCACATCTTTGTGTTTGTGACTCTATCTCATGAGTTGGAGTTGCTACAAAGGGCACTGTTAAGTAAAGGTTATGTGGGGTACTCACCATTATGGCTTATCTTTGGAGGAGTCTGTTGTTGTACACTGTGTATACTCTTGTTGCTGTTTAAGAATCTTATCAATATATGGGAAAGTCATGAAGATGTCACTTCCCTGGTTTTAAGGAAATAAGGCCTTGTCGAACAGCAGAAGGGATGAAGGGTGAAAGGGAAAGAACTGAGCATTAGATGTAAGAACAGTGATATCACACACCAGAGGTGCTTGTGACTGTTGGATACAAATGACTATACCTGGGCAGAGTACTTTGATTTGGACCCAAATGTGAAAGACCTGCTTTGAGACTTCAGTTTTCATGGAAGGTAGAAACCTTTTGAAAAAAAGTTGCAATAGCTGCCTCAGGTTAAGCACTTTTTGATGGTGGAGATTATGAAGGTTTTGGCATTAAAGTGGTGGAAATGTTTGTGTGATTGTAGATGGATTATGGTTAGAGTAGGGTTAAAAGAGGGATACATTTAGTATAGTGCATGTGTGTTGGTGAGCTTGGATGTGTGTTTGAACACTCTCTTGCTTTAGAGAAAGTGTTATGGAAAGGGTTTTTCAAAGGTAAGTTGCTGAGGTAGGATTAGGGACAAGGGCAAGATAAGGATTAGCAAGTATTAGGTGGTGGAGGTGAGCAAAACACCCCCTCCCGATCAGCTTACTAATGCCTGCTAAGGTTAACCTTGCCCTAACCAAGCCCTGCTACATACCTTTAAAAAACCCTTTCTGCAACACACCAACTATGCAGACAAATTATGCCTGGATGTGTGGTGGGTCTTTGGTGATCAGATCATAAAAAGAAACTGTATGTTACTTTTTGCAGTCTTTTTGTGATTTTATTTTTCATTATGTAAGTTTTCAAAGTGCTGGCATCTATCACTTCAGTTCCAGTGCTTTTGCATTTCAATAAATCAACACGCACACACACACGTTTTGTATGTATGTATACACATACATATGGTAGCCAAAACAAAGATGAAACTTGAGGTCTACAGCTAATGGAGTCTGGCATTATTGCCTAGAATGCAGTTATAAAGGTTTGTGGAAATAAGAATAAAGTTCATTTTGCATTCAAAAAACTGTGAACTGGAGTTCTTGTATGCACCTGGCATGTAATTTGCATATCCCTATTATGCTTCTGTCAAGAGAAGTTTTTTTTTTCCACAAAATTTTCTCTGTTTTGCCTTGGTCTTTCTGGTTAGTTTCTTTATGCATTGGCAGAGAAATATGTGTGTGTGTCTGTGTGTGTGTGTGTGTGTGTGTGTGTGTGTGTGTGTGTGTGTGTGTGTGTGTGTGTGTGTGTATATATATATATATATATATATATATATTTTTTTTTTTTTTTGAAACATTGAACATCACAACGTAAACCGCAGTTTACATGTTTGATGTTCACAATAGTAAACAGCATGAAAGATCAGACACCAAGCCATCGAAGTCGACTCCTAAACTCTGGAGTCCTTACTACAATGTGCCCCCCACACCCCCTGCCACTTGTATAGTCCAACTCTGAGATCGCACTGCAGTGCAGAAAAGGGTAAATCTCCAGATCTGCACTGTCCTGGTCTTCCGGAGTCGACATTGTAACCATCTCCCAAACAGTTTTCTGCATTCTGACTCCCACACAACTAAATTGCGCACAAGCCACGTTCAACATATTGATTGTTAACATATATATATATATATATATATATATATATATATATATATATATATATATATATATACGATCATCTCATCGAACATCAATTGCTGTTATGAACACACGTACTAAGAGAAATCATTTTAGAGCAAATCTGATATGATCAAAAATAAGCTTAATGAAATCTATTTTTTGCAGGGGGTCATGCACCTTGCACCATCCCCACATACCCCTGCTGATTACATGCACCAACTCTGAGATTGCACAACAGTGCAGTAAGGGAAAACTCCATACAAAAGATCAAACACTAATATGAGGATCTGCTCTTATTTATAGGCTAAAAAGCTTGCAATTTTTGACCGGTAGATCTGTCTCTCTCTCTCTCTCTCTCTCATTTTGTGTGTGTGTGTGTGTGTGTGTGTGTGTGTGTGTGTGTGTGTGTGTGTGTGTGTGTGTGTGTATATATATATATATATATATATATATATATGTATATATATATATATATATATATATATACACACACACTCTTTTAACTTTATTTGGGACCAACCCACAATGTAATGGACACCAGACCTTTCATAAATTGAGTGTATTCTCCAGTATCCCTTGACTCATTAGTCCAGAAAAGGGAAAGGGCAAGCCCTGTTAGGTATACTGTTATTGGAGTCTGAGTTCATTGTCTGAATACATTAATAAATATTTGTGGAAATAAGTAAATGGTTATTGTACACTGGAAAGTGAGTAAACTGGAATACTTTTAATTTGCATATCTCCTATTATGACTTGCTCTCGAGAGGTTCATATTTTTTTTGCCACAGATGGCACTCTTTTTAGGGTATCTCTGGTTTTGTCCTATATGCATTTGTTGCAAGACGTCTTTACAGTCTATCTCTCTCTCTCTCTGTCTGATCTGTGTTTGTGTGTGTGCATACATATATATATATATATATATATATATATATATATATATATATATATATATATATATATATATCTGTATATGTCTGTATGTGTACACACACACACACACACACACACACACACACACAAGTGCCTTATTTCTTTGTTTTTTAATTTGAATTTTATATTTGATAGGTTATCTATAATAATGTTTTCTAGTGTAAAATAGTTCAGCAGCCCATTTTAACTGACAAATCTGCTGTATTATAACTTTTATAACTGTGTGGCATTTTGGTGAAAAACTTTCCAGGTAGCCATTTAAGGAGCCAGCCCTTCTGTCAATATTTTGAGTGCTGTAGCACAGTTCCATTTCTAAAGAGTTGCCAGCGTTACACAACACCTCATCAACAATTCTTCATATACTGTTAACTTGCTGGGACATTAAGCATTTTAGTATCATACTGAAAAATGAAAGATTTTATGATGAGTTTGGCTGACATGATGATGTTCACTTGTGCAACATACACTCAATAACAGTAGAATTAAATGAGTGGTAGGAAAATTTGCTTCATGAAATTGTATATATGCTTTGGAAGTAAGCAGCATTTCAATCTCAAGAGTTTTAGCCAGATATTTTCAGCAGTGGCACATCATGACCTTATATGATTGCAGTCTCATACCTTGGGAATTAACATGTAGCTCAGCTTGTTCAAATGCGCATTTCTTTGTTCTTTTTTTTGGTGTCCAGGAAAAGACAGAGATACTATGCGAAAATGCTCCTATGACAGGCTAAAAGAAGACAGAAAAAAGGCAAGAACAATACTGCTCAAGTTTCTGTGTCTTTCTTCTCTTTTTGGTCATGTCTGGAGAAAGAAAGATGGTTTAAAGTATTTTTATTATTGTTCTGTTTGTATTTATTTATTTATACATTCGAGTTCTAAACTTTTTTGTGTTGTTTACTTTTTACTTCTTATTTCAAACGCGAGAAAATTATAGTTAACAAGTAAAGTAAAACACTTGCTTTAGGTGCTCTTTGTAAAATATTTCTCTCAGAACTGAAATTGCTGTCCACCCTGAATAACTGAGTATTGGGTGGTAATGTGTAGATTTAAGTAGCAGTAGCACGGTGTTTCACACATCTAGGTAATATAACCACAAGAATTTCTGCAAACGTAGTAATTTTGGTGGTAACTCCAAGGGCTGAAAGACACATACATGTAAGCAGTAATACTCCACCCCCCCCCACACACATCATTTATCTTAAATTGGCTTAGTTGATGAACTGCTTTGTTGCCTTTGTTTAGGTGGGTTTCTCTGGTAACCTTATGTGAGTTTATTGATATTTTATTGTATTTTTTGCCTTTGTGCATCTTAAATTCAAATTTGTCAAACAATGTCTAGCATTCAGTTTCTGTTGCATTTGGGTGCGTATGTAATTTGACTCCTAGGTTAATGTGTCTGATTTTTCTATGTTCAGTTGATATGTGTACTCGATCTCTCCTTCATTTCGTTTAATGGGGACTTGAATTTTTCTTCATGGTATATATATCCTGCCCCTTCCTTCACAGTTTCATTTCTCGTTTGTGAGATGTATGCTTTCACTTTTTCTAGGATATATTTTATCTTTTTGAATGCCTTTTACAAATCATGATCAGGTTTCAACTTAAATTTGGGTTTTCAGTTTTTTTTGTTTAGCATGTATTTGTGCCACAGTACTGTTGTCTATTTTGTTTTATTTATTTTGCATTATTTTATGTAGACTTAGTAAAGCATTTGAGTTAGGGATGTTTCTGGTGTTTGGTATTTTTTCCAACTTATTGCTGTTTTTGCAGTATTTGTATGCTTGACAGTTTTCCCCCTACTCAATGACTTTTCAAGATGCCGGCAGCTTGTTGGATTTTGAAGTCTGTGAGGGAGAAAGGATAATTAACTGAGCATAAGGTTGGATAGCCTGCACTAGTTTTCTCCCATACAGTAGAACAGATTTTTCAGTTAGACAGCTAGCAATTTGCTTTATAAATTGGCCAAGGGAAAGGGATCAGTCAGATTTCTAGCTACCTCTACATCAAAGCTAGTGTAAGCCACCTAGGCCTCATAGTCAGTCATAGATCTGTAATATCCAGATCTTTCAACTTTACAAACCAAGAATAAAATACAAATGAAGGTTGAGACTTCGGAGCTGAACTTGGTAATAATGTATTGAGCGCTTTCGCCCTTTATTATCAGGATTTCTTCAGAATAAAAAACACATCCCAACCAAAACTTATATATACAGTCACAGTTAAAAACAGATTTTTAAAGTATATTGACCAATTAATCAATTTACAGTCAAGCAGCATTTATACAAGATTTGCTATAAAATCCATTAAACTTCCCATAAAAGATTCTGATACTTGGGATAGGGCAAACAAATAACAATACCCCCCCCCCCCCACTAAAAGCCACCATATTCACAAGTAGAAAATATAGGGTTTTTTTATCACCATGAAGTAAATTAAAATAAATTGTAATATTATAGATACAGAGCTATACTGAACAAAATTAGCAGCTTTTAATTTTAACACACTGGACAATGAAGTATCCTAATTCAAACCTGATTATTTATTGGTGTCAGTTCTTAATTGCCATCTAAGCTCCAAAAATTCTAAAAAAGTCTTCAAATGGTCTACCTCTTTGACCCAGGTTTGTCTGGTCAATAACCATAAATCTAAAAGTGTGGTCAGGGGTTTGCATAAAATGTTTATATACGGCATTTTCTACATCTTTCCTAGTAATATCATAATTATGCTGGTATTATTTCATCTTTACCTATTTTGGTAGTATAACCCTGTTTTCAGGGTTTATATACCCCCTTGGTATGATTATTGAATAATTTTGCCTATTTTTGGAGTATGCTGTTGCTCTCAGACTTGAGTAGTTCTGCCTTTACAGAAAATAAAGCATATTTAATCAAGACATTAAGGAAGTGACCAACTTGACAGAACACCTACATGTCTAGTGCACGTCATTGGTAGCAGTGTTTCCATTTGTTTGCCTCTGAGATTACTACCAATAATATTCTGTAGTGTGAACTTTATATTCGTTGGGAGAAGCAGAATGTAGTTCTTCTCCAGCTGTGTGAGAACCAGAGGATAGACCATGAAGTTGTGGATTTTCTTCCGTACAGACTGGTTGGAAGCATTAGCAATGGTAACACTAATCTGGCAGGAAATGAGCACTTGTGTTGTACAACTCAAGACTTTATGACAAAACCTGTTCTTAGACCCATATCATATTCCTGTTCATTTTTCAGTGAACACAGTCCAAAAAGGTATCAAGTGGTTAATAACATGTATGTCAGGAGAAGTATTGCTCTTAATTTCTTGAGAGATGTTTACTTTTCCTTGCCTTCTGTTATGATTGAAGTTTCCTATGAACCATGTCTGGCTCACATTCAAGGCAGTGCAGACAAGAAAACTGGGATGATTAAAGTGTAGCGGCAATTGCCATAATAAATTAGAAGATTGCTTAGGAATATTGCAACATGCTTCCCTTACAGAAAATTCCTGTAATGTTGTACAGATTTAGATAAAGTGGGGAGTTTTATGTTGCTTGACTGCCTGCATTTCATGTGTATTCTGCCAGGGGCCCCATGGCCAAAGTTCACTGGGTGGCTTCTGCAGTACATTCTTCAGATCCATTATCTTTCTGCTGTAAGATTTTCCACTCTGTCTTTGCTTCCACTAGGAGATACAATTTGATGGTACAATATACAACATCACTGTTCTGCATAACATCCAGCTTTACCTGTCCCTTGCAGTGGAGAGCAATAAGGCAGCCATGTTTTAACTGCATACTTCCCTGAGTTAAGTGCTTGGAAGCAAAATATAATACCAGAGAAAGAGGGGAAAAGCAGCCAATAAAGGCAAAGGCCCAGGCCAAAGCAAGATCTCCAGTTCATTCAAGAAGGGAACTCAAGCAGGGGCTTCCAAGATGGCTGAGCACTGATCAGTAGCTTAACTTCAGCTCTCCCAGTGTTGTTGTTGTTGTTGTGTCTTTCGGCTTTTCCCGGTTAGGGGTCGCCACAGCGGAACTCCGGTCCGCTAATGATTGGCAGTAGATTTTTACGTGCCGAGTTGCCAGCCCTGACGCACAAGCTTCAACGAAGGTACGCCCATTCACGCATGTCTCCATTCAGAAGACGCTCTAGCTGAGAATCGAACCGGACAGCGTCTTACTGTGAGGCAACAACGCTACCGCAGTACCACCACCACAGATCGTGAAAACAGAAATTCAGGGACAACAGGCAGTGATACTGTAAACTTGACTTAATTCAGTTACTGGATGGTAAGCATACTGCCTGGATTCCTGCAAAGGAGAAACTAAGAGAGCCTGAAAAAAAAACAATTAAAAAAGGTGAGGAGAAAATACTGATTAGGAAGAATCCTGCATCTGTTCAGTAAAATCCAGTTCAAGTTGCAGTTTTGTTGCAAGACATGACTTCTAGTAGTCTAGAAGAAAAAAATTAGTCAAAAATACTTAGGGCTTATTAAAGTAAATGAAACACTGAAGGAGCACATCAACTCAAATAACAAAAGGCTGGAAAAATGGAAAAAACTTTAAACAGATATTCATATGCGCTGATAAAAACTGCAGAAACCAGAGGTCGAAATGAAGAAAGGCTAGCTGAGTATGAGACAGCTCAATAAAAGATGTTTCAAAAATGGTAGAATTAGAGGACAAAGCATATAGGGAAAATCTGAGATTTTCTGCTGCACCATAGAAACTAGAAGGAACAGACTTTTAATTTTTGAAGGCACAAATAAGCAGATGGACTGGTATTCCACAGCAGAAACTGTTAATTGAAAGGGCACATCATGTGAATGCTCCAAATCTGGCCATGAGAAAGCAGCCGAGACCTTTATTAGTAAAGATGCAAACCTATCAGCAGAAAGAGCTGATCCTGATAAAACTGTGGCAAAAGGGAAAATATTAAAAGTTAGAAACAGTAGAGTGTTTGTGGAAAATGATTATTCCCTGTACACCAGGCAGAAGAGAAACACATTTATTCCAGTAATCAGGGAAAGTTGAGAGGCAGATGTTGAGATTCAAGCTGTTGTATGTAACTGTCTTCATAATATTTTTCCTGAAGGATCACAGTCATTTGTTTGATGCAGAACTGAGTAAGGAGAAAATGTAAAGGTTTGTCCAACAAATAAATGAGCCGTTAAGCAGAAGAGGACTCTGCTTCTCATTCTACTGATAAAGCACATGGAGAGACTATGCCAGTGAAACCTTTTCCACTGTTCAAAAGGAAAATAATTGAGAGACAAAGAAAATCACAGGACGTGACCAGAAGAATCTGGAGTACTGTGGACTTACGGTGGACTGTTGTTGACTTTGTTAAACTTTTGAGGAACTATAAAGCATTTGCCTCACTTCATGTCATTAATGTTTGGATGGACTCTGAGTGGAAGGGAAGAGGAAGGAAAAGGGTAACTGTAAATAAAACATTTTATTTTCTATGAAACTTTTCACAATATAAATTGCATATTTTATAGAAAAGTATTTTTGGTCATTCTTATATGTGATAGAGTTATTAAACATATGCCATTTTTCCTTCCTTTTCTCTTTCTTTCTTCCTTCTTTTTTTGGTATTCAGAAATTTGGGCAGAATAGTGCAAAAAGATAAAAGCATGTTTTAAGTTAATAGGCTGTAATCTTGGGTTACTGAAGTGGGGGATTGGAGTAAATACACAGATCATAATATATTTAGAACTGACATGTTTTCTGTTATGTTTTCATAGGTTAATTTCTAGATTCATACCCTTGGCTTAATTTAATAACAAATTTTAAGTGGAAACAAGTAGATATGGGAATACCAAGTATAATGAAAAGTTTTCTTTTAACAATGATTGTTTCAGCTTGTCTGTCAGGCTGCAACAGAGTACTACATTTTTCTTTTTTCTCTTACATTTTCATGGAGGTAAGCTGATAAAAGGGCAATAAAAGACAGAACACTGGTATCTTCAATGCTAAAAGTTCATGATTTGTGAAATTATGCAAGTAGATGTCCTTTTATGTCACTATTGCAGTATTCATCACTAAAGGGATCCCCTGCCAAGGGCTGCCCGACATCCAGCCAGTATACCAAACTCTTAGGTTGTTATAGGGACATTGTACATCATGCGTATGCTCCCTGCTCATGGCGTAGGGCATAAAGGTGACATGCAGACGTTGAGTCCTCAGAAAGTCTTTGCTGCCAGTCCAAACACTATCTCTGATCATTTGTCTGAACACTGTTTCGTCTGCTGGTTACCAGGACATTTCCCAAGAAGTGCCTCACAGGGGCTTTTTCCTTATCTTTTTCTTTTGTTGTTGTTGTTGGATTACATGTCATCCAGAAAGGGGAAATGCCAGTGTGGAAGACAGATTCCCTATAAGGACCATCACCACTGTTTGTTTTGCTTAGGTGCTTCTCACAACCATATGTCTTGTCCTGTTTGCCAGATGTTTTTCTCCAGAATGGTGCAGTCATCTCTCCTTTTTAGCTATTTCCCTAGAGAGCCACTGTCTTAAATTGTTGGCTTAGGGTATAGTGGCAGAATCATCCTGGTCCAAGGGTCAGCCATTCGCGAAGAAGAAGGCCTAGTAAGTTTGGTCAGAGTCTTCTGCTGTAGTGCCTCCTATGGACTTCTCTCTCAAGGCTGATGAAAGCCTGGATGATCACCCAGTTCTTCAGTTGGATTCCTCTGCCTGACCGCTTCAGAAGCCAGCATAGACCCAGCTTCTCGCACGTCTTTGGAGGCTTTACAGACATCCTTTTCTGATGTTCAGGGGAAACTGTGGCTGATTATTTCCAAAGGGCCTAGGGGTGTTCTACAGATTCTTGTTAGGGAGAAGATTCCTACTATGCTGATTGAGAGTTGGCAGAGGTCTGAACAGCCTAAGATATTTAGGGCTGACGTCCCTTTGAAAAAAAAAAACAGAAGGCTAAACTTATTTCCCCTGTTTTTAAGGATCCTCAATGTGAATGGCAGGATTTCACACAGGGTTTATTCAATGCTCTTATGGCTTTAAAGTCCCTGCAGAGAGTATCTACCCTTGCCCTTCAACTCCTCTAAAGAGGCCTAGGGAGCAGGTTTCTTCTGATGAGGAAGTAGATTCTGGTGAAGAATCTTTGGCCTATTCCTCCCATATTCCCTCCCCTTTGGATTATGGTTCCAAGGAAGAAGACTGTATTAGTCCAGATTCTCCTTTTGAGGAGCTTCACTTTGGGGATACTGTTTCCCGTATGATGGAGTTAAGAGGGACTGTACCCAGGTTTCTGATGTTCAGAAGAGGTATTATGAACTCCTTCAAATGGAGTCTCAAAAGACTTATGCTGTTCTTGTTCTTGCTGCCTTGTTGCACATCTTTTTCTGCAGCATCTCAGGCTCCAGATTCCCAACCCTCTGCTCCTATGAAGCCTGATAGGTTTTATAAGGTGCCTGATGATTGTAAATTGTGTCCCTCAGCTGACCTCTTTGTTATTTCTCTTTCTTCTGAGCTGTTTCCCTTTACTAAACTGCTCTCTTCTGACATGGGCAGCAGGGCCATAGAGGGATTGAGCAAAAAGGTTTACACTTCTACTACTATGGCCTTTCAGGCTGTGAATTACCAGACCCATATAATCACGTATGTAGTAACCCTTCTTTCTCAGGCTTTTCAGGTTATTTCAGATCTTCCAGACTCTGTAGGGAAAGCTTCATCCCTTTCTTTGCTGGGGCCTTCTTCTTCTCAAGTGGCACACCATTCCATTAAGTGCTGTTATGATGCAGCTGATGCTTCTTCGAGAGCTGCTGCCTTTCGCTGTGTCTTGAATCATTATTCCTGACTTCGCCTTCAGCCCTTGCCTGATAATGTTAAGGCTAAATTGATAGATGCTCCTGTTGATAATAAAAATTGTTTTTGGTTCTGCTGCTGCTGAGCTTTTTTAGTCTCTTCAAGAGAAGGGTAAGGCCATGCAGGAATTGAAACACATTTTTGTTTCCCCTTTTCCTAAATTTCAAAAGATGAAAAGCAGTCCGGCCACCACAGGATAAAACTTTAATACTCAACAAAACAATAAAAACATCACATAAGAAAAATAATAAAAACAGATGAGTACTTTCACACTTCCATGCTTCTTCAAATCTTGCAGTAAATACTACATTCATTTTAAAAGCTACAGGGAAGAATCAAAAGACTGCAAAAATTAAAGGCAGAACCTCCTTGCCTTTAAAGCCAATCTTAAAGGTATATTATCATTAAGACCTGGTGACTTATTTGCCTGCAAGGTGGCTATCCATTTAATCTCAGCTACTTCTATTGTATTAACTAAATCACCACCTGTAATAGTTTCTTATTTATTTATTTATTTGACATTTGTTGACCGGGTTAGTCCAACTGGGCAGCAGCCCTTTTTCAGCAGAGGCCCAAGGAGAAAAGCTCCAAAAAGTAGAAGTAACAAAAGTAATCACATGACATAGTTATAACTAAAATGACAACAACAAATATATGAGATATATGTTGAAACCACATGCTAGAAAATGGTCATAAAATTGAAAACATAATATAGTACGAAGTTTCATACAGTAGAAAGCAGAATGCAGAAAATATAGACAAGTTTGTAAAACAGAAAGTAACAAATGTATAAACAGGAGATAAGCCCAGGGCATGAGCCAATTTCCAAGACTCCAGCTGTGGAAGCTGTAGGACCTACTATTAGTAAACTTTATTAGAAGCAGAGACAGAGAGAGGTGGGAGAAAAGGTTGCTGCAGTAATATTATAGGAGGGGAGGTGGATTAAGTTGGGTCATAGCATAAGCATGTCCTTTAGTGTTTTGAAAGAGTTGGGGTTAGAGATCTAACACTTAGTGGTAATTTATTCAAAGCATTTTCCACTGAGTAGCTGTAGAGGAATTTACCAATCTTTTTGTTGAGTGCATAGACTTGCATAAGATGCTGTTGGGAGCTATGGAGGGCACAGTTGGGAGTATAGGGCTGGATGAGGGTAGAGAGAGAGGGACAGGAAGAGGATTCATGCAAGATAGAATGAGCTGTGAGAAGCTGGGGTAGTATGATTTATGATGAAATTCCATCCACTGCAGGTGTTTCAAGGCTAGGCAGTCATGAGAGCAATAAGGTTGGTTAGAGGTAAATCTTGCAATTTTTATTATAGGCAAATTCCAGTTTCGACAAAAGATTGGATTGCATATTAGTGAGAATAGGGGTGGCATAAAGAAGGGTAGGGAGTAGGAATGCTTGTGCAAGAGAGAGCCTAGAGACATCTGTGAGGAATTTTTATGCCAGTATAGCAGGCCTAACTTTTGATGTGCCTTTTTGATGCACTGCTGAATAGAGAGATTGAACTTTAGTTGGTCATCGATAATAACTCCTAGCAATTTGGTGTGAGGTTCAGCAGAGATGATGGTGTTAAGGAAGCAGACAGTAAAGGTAGCCTTATGATGTTGGAGAGATTTAGGGAGGAATAGGAGAAGTTTTGTTTTCTTAGGGTTAAGTAGCAGTTGACTGCTGGGTGAGGGTGTGAAGGTGGGTGATATTGTTGGAGGAGGAGATTATTTATTTATTTATTGACATTTGTTTACCAGGAAAGTTAACTGGGCCAGGCTAGCCCATTTTCAGTGGAGGCCTCAGGAGAAAAGCTCCAGGGAACATACAAACAAAACAAAATTAAAATGTATTTTACATAAGAAGTATCTTAAAAATAGTACATAAAATTACAGAAGATAGATAAACTTATTGCAAAACCGAAATGAAAAATTGCATACAATAAAGTATGATTCAGTAAAGAAATCTAGTAGATCATACAAAGTGTAATACAGTGGTGTTTGCCAAGAGAGAATAACAAGCTGTTATACTCAAAAGAAAAGAGTATATCAGTTGAATCTTTATTTGATCACAAAGTGGAAACATGGAAGTAAAGGTTATTCTAAAGGTATAGGGGTAATGGTTTATGATGGAAAAGGGATAAGGAAATGAGAAGTGGGGAAGTCAGAGAAGGTATGTGGGTATAGTAAAACTGGTACGTCATGCAATACAGAAGGAAGTTTAGTAAAGTAGAGGAAGAGTGGGAAATAATGAGAGAAAGATGAGGGAAGAAGGAAGTTCGGTAGAGTAGAGGGTGAGTAGAGACATGAGTGAAGGGTGGGTGAAAGAGGAAGGAGTTGAGAGTTAAGAGATGAGAACAGGGGTGTTAGATAAAGCGTTCATTTGGTAGTTTAAGAAAGGAAATTGTGAGTAAATGAACTGTATAGATTGAGTTTAGGTAATGGCTGAGAAGGGAATTGAGCAGTTACAAATCCACATAGAAGAGAATTGACTGTGCAGTGCACATTTGAAGTTAGAAGCTCTTGGTTGAAGGCGTATAGATACTGGAAGATTATTCCAAATTTTGGAAATAGTCCAGGTGTATGAGTTGACCTGCAAGTAGTTTGGGTTTATGTACTTGGAGAAAGTATTGGTGGTAAAGATGATGTTGGAATAGTTAGCATATTGTATGAAGATGAGCGTGGACAGGAAGAGAGTAGGCCATTAGTAAATATATTAAATAGGTGATAGACCCAAATTTATTTTTAGGAATAATTTTTCTCTTAAAAGACACTTGTCTTATAAGCATTGCAGATGGCAACTGCTGAAAATGGATAGGCTGGGAACTTTTCCTTGCAGGATGTGTAAAGCTTGTGCCTATATGTCTGGGAGCAATACCTTTGTCCATCCCACAGTAGCCAAGAAGTTTAATTTTGGGTTTTATGCAGACTGTAAGATCAAGAATTTGATATATTTGGCCACTTGTAAACAACGTGTAGCTTTTTTATGCAGGAAAAAACAATAGGCCTTTTTAGGAACATGTCTTGCAACATCTAGGTGACATAAATGTAATCATATGTCTAATACATTCTGCAATTATATTGCTGAGAATGGTGGGCACTTTCTTGTTTTCACAGCCCTTGAAAATATTGACAAAACTGTTAGAGGTGGTGATTTAGTTAATAGAACAGAAGAAACTGGGATTAAATGGATAGCCACCTAGCAGGCAGATAAGCCACCAGGTCTTAAGGGTGATATACTTTTAAGACTGGCTTTAAAGGCAAGGCAGTTTCACCATTAATTGTTGTAGTCTTTTGATTCATCCCTATAGCTTTTAAAATGAATGCAGTTTTATTGGTAGAAAGATCTGAAGAAGCACATAAGTATGAACGTGCTTATCTTTTTTTATTATTTTTCTTATGTGATGTTTTTATTGTTTTGTTGAGTATTAAAGTTTTATGCTGCTAGCCATGGTGGTTGGACTGCTTTTCATCTTTTGGAATTTTGCTGCTACAGCCCGACCTTTGGTTGCTTGCCTTGCTAGCTATTTTATTATTTTTCCTAAATTTCAGAGGAATTATCCTTCTAAGCCTGCCGTTTTCAGGGGAATTATCCTTCTAAGCCTGCCTTTGTCCGTAAACAGTCTCGCCTTCCTTCCAAGGGTAGAAAGGGTTCTAGGAGAGCTCCTCCTGCTGAGTCTACTCAGACTCCTAATGCTCAGAGGCCTCCTTTTCCAGACAAACCAGGTTCTGCATAACTATCGTCTTCTCTCCCTTCTAAATCAGGTTCCTTTATCTCTTTGTCTTTCTTTGCCCCTTCCCATTTGGTTAAGGATTACTCAGGATACTTCGGTTCTGTCCATCATTCGTAGGAATATTTCACGGTGTGGAAATCCCTTCCTCCTTTTCTGGGCATTCTTCAACTTCCTCAGGAACAACTGCCCTTATTCCAAATGTGCTCCAGAGTCTGTTGTCTCAGGGCACTAACCAAGAAGTGCCTGCATCTCAAAGGCAGAATGGGTTTTATTCACGCATGTTCTTGGTCCTCAGGAAAGAAGGCACCTGGAGAAGACCCATCCTGGATCTTTCAGAATTCAGCATTTTTTTGAAAGTTCCTTCCTTTTGAATGTCGCCTCTCCAGACCCTGTTTACTCTTCTTTTTCTTAAGGCTTTCTTAATCTCTCTGGATCTCAAGCATACCTATTTTCACATCCCTCTTCATCCCCTTCTCAGGATGTTTTTGTGTTTCTCTGTTTCTTCCTTACATTCTCAGTTTTTTGCTTTGCCATTTAGCCTTTCTACTGCCCCAAGGGTCTTCACCAAATGGCTTGCTCCTGTGATTGCCTTTTGCAGGATGAGGGGGTGACCTGCTCATTCAGGCTTCTTCTCCAGGGACTCTGCTCCAACATCTTCATTATGCTATTTGCCTTCGGCAAAGTATGTGTGTGTGTGCTGCAATATTCACTCCCTCTTCCCCCTTTTCTTTTCTCCCTTTTTCCTTTCTAGAGAAACATGTTCCTGTTTTTCCTTGGACTGTTGTTCCTTCTGGGGCTCTTCATTTCTGAGGATTGGACATCCTTACATCACCTTTATGTCCTATGCTATGAGCAGGGAACATACGTGTGATGCACGACGACCGTATAACAACCTAAGGCTTTGGTGTACTGGCTGGACATCAGGCTGCCCTTGGCAGGGGATCCGTTTAGTGATGAATACTGCAACAGTGAAGAGATGGGCATCTACTGTAATGGAAATATTTTATACAACTGCACTTTTTTCACATATGGGAAGGGGGAATGAATATAAGAACAAACACCGATTAGGTATGTAGGAGCACAGGCAATAGCATGCTTCTTAGCATGGATAACCTCAATTTCAGGTTAATTAGGGCCTGCGATAGCAGCTGTTTATTTGGCACAAATGTTCCTATTAGGAGAGTTAAACTTCCATTATTTGAAAAAGCACAGTTATGTGTGTTTCTGTTAAGGTAACAGGTTATGAGGGTATTTTGAAGGTGTTTTTTTGAAGGTTTTTACTAAAACAAAAAGTCTTGTAAAATGTGACATAAGTGTCTGTGTTGATGATAAGAAAAATCAGTATGATTTAAGATAGGATACAATGAGATAAAAGTGTGAGATGTATAACCAAACTGCAGGAAAGTCTCCAGGAATAGATGGTATGTTGGAAGTTTGGAAGCTAGGAGGGAAGAAAGTGATAAAGATCTGGAAGATTTTGGTTAACACTGTTTTAAAAGGAGGGGAGGCACCAACATCAGTTCTCGTGGCTGTAATACCTAAAGATGGTAAAGATCATCTGACCCAGCTTCATACAGAACCAATTCAATTTTAAACCATGATTATAAAAGGTTTTTATCTATAATGGTGAGAAGAATGGCAAAGATGATGCCAGAATCGATAGATATGGACTAATGTGTTTTTTTGGAGGGGAGCCAAACACTTGACAACATTTATAGAGCAATGATGATCCAGAGGGAAGCAGAATGTAAGAAAATATCACTGTTATTGGTGGGGCTTGATGCAGAGAAAGCATTTGACAGAGTAAGCTGGGAGTTTTTGAGCAGGGCAGTGGAAGCATTTGCATTTCCTGATACAATAGTAAAGTTAATTCCAAGGATATATGAGGGATAAGAGGAAGAAATCAAAGTATACGGGTTCCTCTATGATAGGTTGTGTGTGAACAGAGGAACCAGACAGGGGTGTCATCTTTCCTCTTTGTTATATTTAGAACCATTAACACAGAAAATAAGAGGGCTCAGAACATCAAGGACATAATTGGTATGGTGTTCAAGAAAAGTTGACTTTATTTGCAAATGATATAATTTTGTATCTGATGGAACCAGAGAAGGACATCGCAGTGTGGTGGGATATTATGAGACAGTTCCATTTTTCTGGGATAAAAAATTTATGCAAATAAAACAAAGGCTAATGCTATAAATTATGTACCCACATATGAATTGGTTCATAAATACCAGTATTTATTGGGGAATGTGGTAAAATAAAGTATTTAGGAGTATGGATTTAAAAGGACTCAGTTATGGCAGACAAGGATATGTGGAAAGAGACTAAAAAGATAATACAAAAACTAAGAAACTGGAAGCTCTTGCCTATGGATAGGGATAGCAAGCTACAATCAATAAACATGGTTTTAGTCCCTTTAGTTTGTACACAGTGAGGTATATTTTTATCAACCAGAAGAGAAGTTGTGGGTAGTAATTAATAAAAGAGTTGAAGGATATTTTGGGAGGAGAAGAGGGCACGAATCAAGTGTGATCAGTTGATCCCCCCAATAGAACAAGGATGTTTAGGATTACCTGATTTGAAGGGTTATTTTAGAGCTACACAGTTAAGCCTGTTATATATAACACAAGCAGAAAGCTACAATTCAAAGTGGAAAGGGATGATGATGAAGCAGGGGGTAAGTCAGGGAATAAAGAGAGTGGGATTTTGGGCATCAATCCTTAACGAGAATAACAACAGCCATACAGATTATTATATTCACAAAGTAACATAAGGTATACTAAGAGTTAAGCAAACACAGGAATGGAGATTCTTCCAATAGGGATGACTTCAATTAGGAGTACAAAGAATAGACAAGAAGGGGCTAACATTTACTAGAGGAAGATAGCAAAGGAACCAATGTATTGGAAAGATATAATTAGAGAGATAAAGCTAATAGAATGTGAATAGGCCAAGAAGACATTTGGGCTGAAGGCTAGTGACTGCCTTCCCTATCAGGGATTGATATCATAGTAGAGACAAAGAGAACATGATAGGGGAATTTTAAATGAAAGCTTTGCAGTGTTTTAGTTTTTAATTCAATCTAGAACATAAACTGCTGTTAAAAATGGATAATTAGTAGGGCATATAAAATATTGCACGATAGCTATAAGAATCGATCAGAAGAGGTCAGAAAAGATTGGAAGAGAGACTATATATGCAATTCACAAAGAAACAATGATAGGACATGTGTATGACTCCCAAATATGTAACAAAATGTAGAAGATTTAGGATTTTTGCTTGGAAGCATTTGCATAGATGCATTTATTTCTTCATGTACAGTTTGCTGCTAGAGTAAATGGTAGCAATACCTATGGCATTGTTCCATTTAAGATTAAACACATTCTTCCCTACCTTATGCAGCAATATGGGTCTCTTATAGGTTCAAAGGTAAGTACTAAGCTAGCTGCCCTTGCGAGCCATTTTAAGCCTAGTCGATTTTCTGCTCGAAGCAACCTATTCCATTTGATTATAGATTGGCCATCGTGTGTTCTTTGTCTACATTGGTCATCCTTATAAGTGAATATGTTGGGGTGGGGTTTCTTATTTTTAACTATTAAGTAAAATGAAACAGTTCCTAATCTGATAAAGTGAATTACTGGTTTATTTAATATTTTACAGTTTAAAATGTAAATGTTATAGTTTAACCAACTCACTGTTATTTTATTAAACTGTCAAACCCTAAATGTAACATATAAAACAAACCAAAATTAGTGGTAGGAAAGCAGTATTGTACATTTGATGTGGTTTACCCTGGAATTTACTCATACCTGGCTTTGAAAATTGGTCAGTCAGCGGACCTTTTGTGAGGGCTTGGATACTCTGGTTGTATAAGCCTCAAGCAAGTAGAGATGTCAGAAATGTTGAAGACAGTTTGAGATTTTCCTTTTGTGCTGAATCTGTTGAGGTTATTATTGAGTTTTATTTATTCTGCAGGGACTTGGTAGTTTGTAGTTCTTTATAAAGAAAAAGATTTTGACAACATGTTTTTAAGAAAGGCTATTGCTAATTCCCTTTTGTAGGAAATGTCATTATACCTGAACATGTTTCCCAGTTTCAAATGTTTCTGCTGTGGAAAAATCACTGAAGAAAATGTTGGAGCCATGACACAACAGTATCTGCTTTGCTGCACTGTGTAAGGCATGCCATTGTAGTTTCCAGACTGTACTTTCTGCAGTATTGCATACAAGATGTACATTGTGCACTAAATAACTAAGTGAATAGCCTTGTTGTTTGTTTTGGTGTTTGAAACCCAAAAGCAAAAAAAACAAAAGTAAGCCAAAAAACAAACAAACAAAAATAAGAAACCTGCAGGCCATAGAGACTCTGACAGGTGCAACAGCCAGTAAACATGCAGTAAAATGCAAAACAGTACAAAAACAGTGGGTTAGAGCTTTTGTTTATTAAATATAAACTTCTTCAGATAAAACATTGTTTGAACCCCATTTAAATAGTAGCAGGTAAAAGGTCACTTGGTAAAAAAAAAAAAAATCACACGATAGAAATCACATGATCACCTAGTTGCTGAGCTCTAGGCAAAGCAAAAAAAATTTAAAGTGACAAAACACATTCAAAAAAATAAGACAGATAAACTTTAAATACTTTTTAAATTAGATTTAACTATCATTTAAATAAAGTTACCTCTCTAAAGCCTTCAGTTTTAATAAACAGGAAATAGATGTAAAACCATTAAGCCTTGGCACGCTAATAGCATTTAATTGCAGTTGCCAGTACAATTCACGTTTTTCTAAAAGTGGCTGCCATTGATCACGACATAGATCCATTGGCATCCTCTCTATAACTACAAACTTAAACATATGTCCAGGAAAGGTGCTAGTATGTCTCGTTAAAGCATTGCTTTCTTTTTTGTGCTTATTATCATTATGTTCCTTTATACGATCTCTAAAACAGTGTTCAGTTTTCCCTGTATAGTAGGCTGAACAACAGTCACACAAAGCAGCATAAACACCACCCTTGATAAGACAGTTACAGGCTTCTTTCATCTTTAAAATCTTTAGTAGTAAATTTTTTACAACAAAGAATAAATTTGCATGTAAAACAGCTCCCACACTTAGACATCTTAAAATTTGTAAGATCATTTTCCTGCTATGAGTACCAAAATACTAAACCATGTACTTAAAATTATGTCCTTTCTTGAAGGTAATGAGAGGTTTTTCATTCAGTTTACCAGCAATCTGTCTATCATCCTTCAAAATAGCCCAATGTTTATAAACAATATCTCTAATTAGGTTACTGTCCATGTTGTACTGGATAATAAACGGACCAAAACTGCATCAGTCCTGCTAACAAGGATTAATGTTGTTACTCAAAATTATGCTCTGGTCCATCGACTCCACAGTAGTATCAGTATTATTGTCAGGTTCCTGAGAGTGGGCATGCTGTAAATGGGTTTAAAATGGCCACACTTTCTTTTTTTGATCACCTCATACATCAGTGAATCAAGAAATCTAACATGATATTCTTGCCAAAAAAAACACGTTTAATGTGCTTACATTCATCCAAGAAAATTTCAGTTAGAAACCATGCGTGCAGCTCTAACAAACTGTCCCTTAACAACAGCACGCTTCTGATGATAGGGGTGGGAGCTGTTATAATGCAGGTACATGTTTCAAAACGTAGATTTCCTGTATATTTTGCTTTAAATTTTTTTGTTGATGGAATCCTTATAAAGCCAAATGTCCAAAAAAGCAATATTGTCATTATCCACCATATAAGAAAATTAAGGAATTCAGTGGTCTGATTAATATAGATGAGAAATTCCTGAAGTAAATTACTGTCACCCCAAACAGTAATGATATCATCCAGGAAATGCAGATAAAGTTTACAGGACTTCATAAAATCAGATGCAAACAAGTGGGTGCATTCCCACTTGGTCATGGCAACATTTGCGAACAACCCACCACAGGTGGAAGCCATAGCCACACCTGAACGTTGATAAAAAAATTCTTTGTCAAAAATAAAAAAGTTGTTTTTAGCACAGTTTCTAAAAGTGTTTCAGAAGTGTTTATTCTTTCTTGCATTAATCCTTTATCAAATAAATATTCCGAAAACCAGTGAATTTTCAAGTCATGAGGAATAACCATATAAAGGTCTTTTACGTCCATAGTGACAAAGATGTAACTGTAAAATACCAAACAGCAAGAGTTCTGGATAAAGGACAGGCTCCAAAAGAAGCAGAACACCAAAACAAAAATAAATAGAACCTTGTCCACCACGGCTGGATACAAATGCTTTATTTAAAATACCAAAATGTAAGCCCTTTCACAGTCTCTATGACTGCTTCCTCAGACAACTTTAAACAACTGAAGCATGTTCTTTATACAGTTAAAATTCATTTAGCAAGTAATTTATAGCAATTAGGGCATTTAAAGTGTCCCTTACACTTTGCTACTAAAAAACATCTAATACTTAATTTACAACCTTGTTTATTAAAAACTTTAAAAAAAAAAAAATGTATTCTATTTACATTTGTCTACACATTTTAAAGTGCTTTGCATATGTGAGTTATTATCTGAGTGCTCTAGCTTTTAAGAATGGTTTCAATTATACTGCTTCATTTATACCTGGTGGTCTATCTGCATTACATTTGATGATCCACCTCTGCTCGGCTGCTTCAGTCCTATTTCTCACATCACCTCTTCTCATCCCTTCTCGGATAACCTCTAGAACAAAGAATTTGAAAGTGTGGTCTCTCCCTTCTGCCTCAACATGCTTGGCCAATGCACTGTACTCCTTTACATTGATGATGTTTCTATTGTGTTCTAATATACGGTCCTTAAACATTCTGTTTGTCTTCCCGATATAGAAGACCATACATCTCATGCAGAAACTAAAATACACAACATTCTTTTTTCGACGGTCAGCATAGCAATTCACATGAATTACTGTCCGACTGTATGTATGTGTAAAAGTAGTGCAGGAATGTATGAATTTGCATGCTGCACAATTTCTGCACATGTAAGTCCCTAGTCTGGAAGATGCAATCAATGGCCAAATTGTTTGTGTTATATAACGTAACTGTTGTTTGACAGTTTTTGTTTTTAAAGGAGAACAGTGGGGTGTCCTCCAACACTTCTCTAAGCTCATCTACTGCTGTCAAGATGTTCCAATTCTTCCTGAACACCTCACAGAACACATTGATGTCACTAGAAAATGAAATTGGGAATCTGATCTTCCCATTGCCTAATCTATTCATGTCTGATGCAGAATCTGCCTGCTGTGCAAAATAGGCTTGCCCTCTATTCCCCCTTTCTTTCAGTGATTCTTCTATACGTTTATCCAGTTCTTTCCTAGAATATCCTCTTTCTAGAAATTTTTCCCTGAGATTATACAGAGCTGCTATTAACTGTGTTTCATTGTTGTGCAGTCCCATCATTCTAAAGATCTGACCCTTCATGACATTTCTATTAATGTGGTTGGGGTGCATAATTATTTTATGGAGTATGGCATTCCTCCTGGTGGGTTTCCTATGCAAACTAGTTTCCAATGTTCTGGCCTCTGATTTCTTGACTGTAACATCAAGAAAATCCATACTCTCTTGGGAGAAATTACATGTAAACTTTAGAAACGGAGTGGTATTATGTAAGTATCCCAAAATGTGTTGTAGCTGTTGTTCAGAGCCTCCCCATAAAAGGAAAATATCGTCCACACGTCTTCTATATAGGGAAGACAAACAAAATGTTTAAGGACCGTATATTAGAACACAATAGAAACATCATCAATGGAAAGAAGAACGGTGCATTGGCCAAGCATGTTGAGGCAGAAGGGAGAGACCATACTTTCAAATTCTTTGTTCTAGAGGTTATCAGAGAAGGGATGAGAAGAGGTGGTGTGAGGAATAGGACTGAAGCAGCTGAGCAGAGGTGGATCATTAAACTTAATGCAGATACACCACCAGGTATAAATGAAGCAGTATCACTGAAACCATTCTTAAAAGCTAGTGCACTCAGACATTAATACACATATGCACTGCACTTTAAAATGTGTAGACAAATATAAACACGTTTTTTTAATAAACAAGGTTGTAAATTAAGTATTAGATTTTTTTAGTAGAAAAGTGTAAGGGACACTTTAAATGCCCCAATTGCTATCAATTTCTTGTTAACTGATTTTTAACTATATAAAGAATGTGCTTCAGTTGTTTAAAGTTGTCTGAAGAAGCAGTCATAGAGACTGTGAAAGCACTTACATTTTAGTATTTTAAATAAAGCATTTGTATCCAGCTGTGGTGGACAAGGTTCTATTTACTTTTGTTTTAAAGATGTAACTGTCACTGTACTATAGTTGGTTAATTTGTTCTAAACAGTGCCACAAATCTTTACAGATATGTTCCTCACTCAGAACAAGATGTTTGTTTCTCATCAAGAAATTTAGCACATGGGTGGGTGATGGAGCCTTTTGAATCAACAATCGGTCTCATCAGTGGTGAAATGACATACTTATGGATTTTTGGAAGTCTGAAAATAGTTGGTATTCTGGGTGAAGCTAAATTCAAATAGCTAAATTCATCTAAATCAATTTGTCCATCAATGAATAGATCATTTAACGTCTCTCACACTCTTTTTTGCTGTATTAAGTTTATTAAGTGAGACCTGACCATAAGCATTGGGTAAGAGCATCTCATGCATTTGGCTAAAATACTGTGGGTTCTCCATCACCACCAACCCACCTCCTTTGTCTGGTTTCATAAATCTTAAATTTTGTGAGTTTAATTTCTGAATCAACTGAATCTCAGCAGATGTTAAATTATTATTGCCTCCAAAATGTCTCTTACTAGTGGAAAGAGCACTACAAATATCAAGTTCACACATCTTTACAAAACAAGAAATTGTAGAATGTACAGGGGGGCTAAATGGGATGGAAATTCTGAGGAGGTCAATGGTGGTCATACAGTTGTCAAAAATAACATTAAAGTTGAGTTTTCTGATAAAGAGTCTAAAGTCCATCAAAAGATAGGAAAACGAACATGTTTACTAGGCACAAAGCTCATCCCACCCTCAAACAGATTAACACAGTCAGTAGTTGTTTGACAAGAAGAATAATTATACACTGTAAAATCACCTTTAAGTTTGCTTTTATAGAGAGGGTGCCAAGGGATCTATGTTGCGGTCCCTGGCAGCTAGTTTTAGAAAAACATGAATTGTATTGGCAGTTGCAATTAAATGCTGGTAGCTGGTGCCAGGGCTTAATGGTTTTACATCTGTTTCCTATTTATTAAAACTGAAGGCTTTAGAAAGGTAGTTTTATTTAAATGTTATTTAAATCTCATTTAAGAAGCATTTAAAGTTTTTTATCTGTCATATTCGTTTTTTTCTTTTTATGTATTTTGTCACTTAAAACATTTTTTTGCTTTGAATAGAGCTCAGCAATTGGGTGATCATTTCATTTCTATCGTGTTCTATCATGTGATTTTTTTTTATCATGTGAATTTTTATATACTGCTATTTAAATGGAGTTCTAACAATGTGGCTTTATCTGAAGTTTATACTCAATTAACGAAAGTGCTAATCCACCATTTTTGTACTGTTTTGCATTTTACTGTACATTTACTGGCAGTTGTACCTGTCGGAGTCTCTATGGCCTGCAGGTTTCTTATTTTTATTTGTTTTTGGTATTTTCCTAGATTGTTATTTAATAGTTGATAGGATTTCACTGATCCATATGAAGGGGTCTGTGTAGCTTCACTGGGATCATACAGAGCAGGCTTCATAGAGTTTTAGGTATTCCAAGGCCATGATTCTTATGACCATTCACGCCTTGCCAGTACCCTCCTTCATACCACACCTCCTTTCTTTCAGAGTACCATGCCATTCAATCCCAGAGTAAATTTGTAGCAACCTGTCCAGTCATCTACGTTTAAAAGAAGATAGTGAGTTGCACTGCTTAATATGCAGTGGAAATTTATTCCAGAGGTTTGGGAGGCTTTGCCTTATAAACCTGTTCCTCCTCCTCCACCTTGTTGTATTTATCTTCTGGTGGACATTTAGGTCCTTGATTCTAATAATGGTGGTAATATGAGACTTGCAGAGATATAGGTGGCCTTGGACATCCATGCCTCTAGTGCCATTGTAAGTGAGACAGAGTTCTTCTCTGAAAATCCCTAATACACTGGATAAAAGATATAGAGCTTCTAGCCTCTCTTGGTACATCAAAAACTTTAGGCCTGTGATCATTTTGATTAGGAACCTTTATGGTCTTTCCAAGCTTGAATCAGTTATTGTTAAAGAGAATAGCAGATTCTGAAGGGGCAGTAATTTCTTTTTCATTATAATATCGGTTTTGTGGGGATACCCTACTTGACAATTCTTTCTCTGTTTTTTTCTGTATACTTATTGAACTTGAAAGGAATAATTTGGGTGTTTATCATTTGTTTTCAGTGAGAGAAATGTGATACTCACTTGGGGTATTTTCTTACCCTGAGAATATTAAAGTCAGTTAATGACCTAGATGCGTGCTTCTCTTTTATAATGGTATTAGGCCTAACAGGAATGAGAAGTTCTTTTTATAGCACTCTGATGAAATATAAATTAGATAAATCTGTATATAGCGCAGGTACTTATGATTTTATTGTTCTTAAGAATTACAAACTTTTTGACTCCATGATTGACCAAGATGCTATGCAGCAACACAGACTAATTTTAGTGATTGTTTTCTATCATCAGGTAAGAGTAAATATCAGATTTTACGTGCCTTTGTAATAAGTAGACTAGCTTTCTCCAATCCATTCTACCTTAGGATTTTTGGAAGGAGTCCTATGAGCTGTAGCTGTTACTGTGGTTCTAATGGTTTGTTGTAGGTTTCTTAAAAATTACTGCTAGAATACTGCCTACAGTGCTGAACCATTTAGAAAAACAATGATCAGTACCCACAGAACAGTAAAGTTCTTAAAGTGTGTAATAGTGAACCAACTACTCTACTAGTTTTCGCTTGCAGTAGTCACTATACCTGTTAATTAAAAAAAAGAAGACTGTGAGTTTTATTCCCACACTAGGTAG